>NC_072836.1:1320000-1620000 GCF_027744805.1 Dunckerocampus dactyliophorus | reverse complement strand
TTTTTCCTTTTTCCGCAACCAGATTTGTAAAAAATGACAACTTTACACCCGCTTTTAAGAAAATAACTTCTTTTTTTTTCTTTAACATTTCAAATTCATGCCACTGAAATGACATCATTTTTTCTCATGTGCGGTTTCCTGTCACATCACGACTTTTTCTCGCTAGATTACAACTTTTTCCTCTCAATATTTACAATTTTTCTTTTTGGAAAGTTTTCTAGTTAAATGATGTGCGGCCCCCAGGCTGCACTTCGGGCACCCCTGCTCTCGCCTGCACGATGGAGGCATGCAGCGTACTCGTTAACACTTTGAGTCTTTTTCGGAACACATCCACCTGCGTCTACCTGCTGCCGCCTCACAAGGCTGCAAATGTAGCCCCCGTGCTTGTGGGTTCTCGCAAAAGAGGCGTGCACGGGCACGGTCGACCAGGGTTCCGAGACACGGGAGCCGGGGGGGCGGAGAAGTCTTTCTGGCCAGCTAAGGGGTTACACGGCCTGCGATGAATACACGGCCCCTTGATTTCTCAGCTCGAAAATAAACCGCACACCCCCACGAACATTATTAGAGCAAAGTCCCACAAGAATATTGTACACAATGCACCTTTCAGACGCACTTTTTAAGCTTTCCCCCCCTTTTTTAATGTTGCACCGCAGTGAAAAAGGGGGGGGAAGCCAGCTTTGCCATACAATCCCCCTCGCTGTATACATTTGTAACTTTGCACGGGCGGAAAAGTCAGCGGTGCAGGGATCACAGAAGTGTCCGGTCCTTTTTCCTTGGAATGATGAGAAAATAAGGACGGCTAATCACCTCCAAGCGGCATATTTGATGTTTTTTGGGGTTTTTTTCCTCCTCGGATTGAGGCATTGTGCCAAAAACACATTCCGACACATGCAGATGCTCTCTCTCCCTTCAAAGAAATCTGTTCTCCATTTCTATATTCAACCTTTAGGGCGACTGTCACTGATTGCTGCATTCAATCCGCATGACGGCAGCACTTTGTTCAGCAAATACGCTGAAGCCACCAATCATTCACACAGCAGCTAAATGTGCCAACCACGTTCGTCAAAAATGACAACTTAATTTGTTCTTTTCTTTGTTCTCACAGAATTACAACTTCATAAAAAGAAATATTTCAACGTACGCGACTAAAATGATGTTCTTTTTCCTCATATTGCGTTATGCCAGAATGTTATTCCTCTAAAATTCCGACATTTTCTCGTTTAAATACAACTTTTTTCTGCTAATATTTTGACCTTATTGTATGGTTTCTTCATTTCTGTTGTGGGGCTTCTTTTCTCCCCAACTATTTCAACTTGCTTCTTAAATCATCTTTGTAAATTGTCATATTGTAATATTATTGCTTCATTCTGGCAATATTTTGACTTTATTCCCATAATATTTTGATTTTATTCTGGTAAAATTACAGCTGTTTTTTCTTTTTTCCACAACCAAATTTTTCAAAAATTACAACTTTATTCATTGTTTATTATGATTTTTTTGTTGTTAGAATACAACTTGTTTTTAATATTGTGGCTTCTTCATTTTTTAATTTTTATTTATTTTTTCAGACTATTTCAATTTTCTTCTTAAATAAACTTTGTAACTTTGTTATTTTGTAACATTATGACTTTATTCCTGCAATATTTGGACTTTATTCCCATATTATTCATTTTCCTCAACCAAAGTTTATTTTATTCTGTTTGTTTCTCATATTACAATTTAAAAAAAAAATACATCTTCAGTATTTTAACTCTATGCTACTAAAATCACATTATTTTTCCTCATAATATTATGAGTTTATTGTTTTAAAAGGCTGTAATAACTTGTGAAGTCATAGTATATTATTACAAAATGATTCATCTCATTGTCATGACAGGCAGAGTGTTGGAATGTTCTAGATGACTCGAGATCTTCACAATGGTGCAAAACATTGTGCTTCCTCTAAATAGTCCTGAAAGATGTAAAAAATGATGAAAATAGCAAGCATTTTCATTAACATACGTAACACAAGCTCAATTCCCAGCTACGGTAGCTTTAGCATTAGCAATAGTAAATAGAGAAATACCTCAGATAGCTGTAGCTAGCTAGACAGATAAATAAAACAGTTTGTCATTTAAAATGATGCAAAAGATTGTTTCTTCAAAAACAATTCTCAAACACAGGTCCTACAGTAGTTTTAGCATTAGCAGGTAACTAAGTTAAGATTAAAAAGAAAACCCCCAATGGCAATGCTAACAAAATTTTCATTCTTGTCTTTAATGCAAACAAAAATGTCACCCTTTGGCATTAGCATGAGAAAATATAGATAGAGAAGAAATGTTAATGAAATACGGTTAACCAGCAAGAATTGAGTTTTTGCGAGTAAGATACCTTAGATTTAGCTTTAGCATTAGCTAACAAACTAAAGTCTGGTCTAGATAAAGTCTGGTTGTCACTGACAATGATTTTTCTGAAAAAATGTCCTACAAGATGTGGAAAACAATGAAAAGATCCTATCTTGATAAAATTCATTAAAATCTCCAATTAATGTCGAAAACACAACAGATCCCACAGCAGCTTTAGCATTAGCATGAGCAGGTAGCTAAGCTATGATGTAACAGTAGCATAGATACATAAATAGATCAAATAAGGTTAACTAGCTGGCAATGTATTTAATTTACTTCACTGTAGGAAGCTAACTCAGCTAGCTTTAGCATTAGCAAGTTAGATAGCTAAAAAGACAAACACAAATAATTGGTAGCAAATGTTTGGATGTCAGTTTAAAAAGACTGTAATCCTTCAATGTAAACTTTATTTCAGTCCAAAGGTGAATTAGTTTTGTTTGCTCTCCATCTTGCATGCACTTAGTGAAGCTGGAAATGAGCCAAAGGCCAAACTCACCTCCAGCCCCGAGCCCTCTCTTTCTCAACAGTACACACACCTGTGCCTCCTCGGGCCTCTTTTTTGGCCGCCACTTCCAAGCCCGCTGTTTGATCTGACAGAATCGGAGCTTTTCTCCACATTCACACCTGCACTAATGGTTAATGCCCACATGCACTCACGTCCATGAATACGTTCACGCGTCCGCAGTGTGGGCTCGCTGCCAGAGCAGATGGCATCTCGAGACTTTCCACTGTAAATTTCACTTTGATAGCCAGCATTTTGACACCTTCACAGGGAAAATGGCTCACGAGGGAGGCAGATTGGTGTTTTCTGCAAATGGCATCCATGCGTGCTGTAATGCAACACACGAAATGGCAGTGACGTGCAGGCAGCGAAGGCAAGTGAGAAATGGCCTAAAAGAAGTGAACAATGGCAATTTTTAACATTTTATTCAGTAAAAAATGCCTGGATTTGCACATTTCCTGATCAAATACTCAGTGAGTGCACTGAGTTGGATCACGGCGCCTGCCGGTTTCTGCTTGTCAGCATGTCGGCAGTAACACGTTTGCAGAAGCATTTATTATACACCAGGACTTTCTACAGCCGATATAATGTCTTATAAACCGGTATAATGGCCTCACTATTCTTGCTTATTCTTGCTAATCGCACAGTAAAATAAACACAAATGTCATACGGCAGGCACCTGCAGTACTGGCTTCATCCTTAAGGGGTGGGGACGTGCGTGAGCTGGAAGGTGCACACGCTCACGTCATCACTATTCATTGAAAGCACTCTGCCGGCATGAAGTCCGGGTAAAATGTGGGCGCAAAGCAGGACAAAGAGCGTGTGAAGCCGTCCCTCCCCTCCATTCCTGCGTTTATCACACACTCACCTTCCCGCTTCCCACCAGCCGGCTCAGATGGGCCGGTTGAAATTACAGCGGCGCAGGCTCCAAATCTCTCCCCAATTCTCCACACATGCCAGACAGCGGGGAGGAAAGAATAACAGGCCTTTACTGCCTGTGGGCCGGCCTTAGGCTCGGCGGCACCGACAGATAATCATTACAGCACATTCAGCCGGGGAGGCAAAAAGACGAGCTCAAATACACGAGCTGATATGCCGATGAGCCGAAAGGCTTGCAGAGAAGGAAATGTGGGCACAAAGAGATGACGTTGATCAGTAGACTACTTCCTGGCTTACAGAGGACAACGTAAGACAGGAAGGACTGGAGAGGACAACATCAGAAAGTCAGTGTTAGCTACTTTCTGGATTATGGAAAACAAAGTAAGACCACACCATTCCGTACCATTTCAATCTCGAGGGGGGAGAACACTTCAACTGTGGCTAAAATGTCAGAAAGTGCAAAAATCCAGGAGATGGCAGGCTACTTCCTGCTTCATGGAGGATGACGTCTGGGGTGGAGGGTTGGACTGCGACTCAAACAGCAAAAAAAAAAAAAAAGGAATTTGTTTGTTTGTGTTTGTCCATCTGGCTACGTCCTCGTTCACGGATGACAATGTAAGACGTACCAGTTTTGTTTCTGAGACTAGGAGTGTTCCCCTGTGACTAAAAGTGAAAATAAACTCTGGAACGGAAGGAACATTTGGATTATTAGTAGCACTATTTCAAAAACCGCGAAAAGAGAAAGTAAATACCTCTGGATTTGTTTGTTGGTCTGTTGGTTAGCAGGCTGCTTCCTGATGTAAGACGACAGGTCATGCCACTTTTTTACTCCATCATAACTCAAAGGACAAAAAGGGTAACAAAAGTTGAAAGCTGAAAGTTGAAAGTTTGAACGTGACCAAGAAAAGGCAGTCAAATCACAACCTCTGTTGCTTGGCGGAGGTAAAAAGAAGAGGAAAAGGATGACATGAGATGGTTCTGGGTCGTATCGCGAGCCAAATGGAAAGCACACACACACCGATCCAACCCAGTGTGTCTCGCTTTCATCTTCTGGCTGCACGCACATGAAAACAATTCAGGTAATAAATGTGCGGAGGGGTGCTTCCCCTGAGTGGTCCTCAGCGTGCAGACAGCGTGTGGACAGATGAAGACCTGACTGTGCTCAAGTCATTCCTGGATCCAAAGCCAATGCAGACAAGATGAAAGAGAGAAGAAAATGTTTTTGAGGACTCGCAAATTTGAATAACCCCGAGCCTGAGAAACCATAAAGCCAACGTAGCACCACGTAGCATCAACAAGTGTGGAGGAGTGGAGACCTGCTTCAAGGCTGTGGCGTGAGTCCACACTTGTGTTTTGCTGATGTTATCGCCTGAGCGCTGTAAACAATTCTTACCTGAGAGTGCTGTGTGACATGATCGCTGTCAACAAACATACAAACAAACCTGAGAGATTCACTTCTCCTCTTTTGTGTCGCCACCAACAGATTTGTTGTTGTTGCTGATAGTTTTCATCCCGAGTCATTCCATCCTTGAACATCCTCTGACAGGTACCACCTCCGTTTATTGTTTGCTTGTCGAGCCCGTTCTCTGCTGTGATCCGATGCTATCACGCCTATCACATTCCCTCTTCTTCTTCTTGTCTTTCTCCGTTTAGCTTGTCTTTCTGTGGCGGTCACAGCTGGCTGACACTCCATCACACGCACTGCAGGGCGACATGACCCGGGTGGTACTGCGGTCGTCTCACAAACTGGTCAAAGTAATGGTACTTGGTAACGGTATCACACTGGCCAGCCGTTGGTTCTTAAGCAGCAGGTACACCACAAGGTTTTGAAGATTTGTGATCATTACACAAGTGGTGAGTGGGTAATGAGTTGCTAAGTCCTGCCTGTGCCCCTGCAAAGAGATATTGCTCGGTGCGTTGAGCTATGTTAAAAATGTCAAGTCAGTCTGACTTTTGGGCTCAAATTTTAGGGTTTATTAATAGCACGGCCATGTGGTGTTTTTGTCAGAAAAAGGATAGTACAGACAAATCTGTAGGAGTGCATACAGTCATGCAAAAAAAGCAGGACACTCCATTTGTAACGGATGCCAGCTGGTACAGCTATGCGGATGTACGTTGGTAGTCTCCAGTCACCTTAAGAGTCACACTAGACATCAAGTTGACAGTCTGGTTCGATTTGAGCCTGGGTGGAACGTGGGGCTGGCTGGACCAGGCGGGTTACGCTGGTGCCATGACCTGGATGAGAGTGAGGTTTAGGTGGGTGAGCCTAAAGGATGCCAGCTGGTGCAGCTTTGCGGATGTACTGTATGTCAGTAAACCTCATTCTCTGACACCTTGACAGTCTGGGCTTTTAGCTCGATGGCTAGTACGCTCAACTCCAACTCCAACTCCAATTCCAGCCTGGGTGGAACGTGGAGCTGGCTGACTTACACATGGATACAGAGAAAGCCCACAAGAGCAAATGACTCAAATACAAATCAAACTAGGGGTCTTCCTGCTGGGAGGTACCGTGAGAAGGCCCGCCACTTCACCTGAAGATTTGTTGATTTGTCCCATGGTTCCTGGGAACAAAATACCAAACCCTCCATCGCTGCCCATGGTTTCCCCAAAGTTCCAAATGAGATATCTGGTTCCGTCTCTAATAAAACGGGATGTACCCCATGGTGACAATAACGGGTCACACATACTGAAAGACTTGTGATTCTTCCTACCAGAAATATTTTGGTTAATTCGTGAAAAAGACATTTCTAGGGCACTTGAAGGAGGCAGATTTGAGAAGGGCTATGAATGGAAAATCAGACAAATGGGCCAAGAAATAGCGGTTTCTTCTTCTTCATACGACACCATCATTACGTGAAGGGCTTGCAAAGTATTATATAAAGGCAGGTCGTTGCAGTCAACTCTCAATTCCAACTGCTGAATTCTTCAGGATCTGGTCTGAGTGGTCCCTATGTGATTTTGACGTCATTTTGTTTTCTTTTTCCGCCTGAATAGAACTGGAAGTGAAAACGGTCAAAGGCTTCATCTTCGTCTGCAGCACATCCTCTCACAGTCGGGCTGCAACCAGGAGTGGAATGCAACGGCGGAGTCTCAGCCAAAACCATACCGCAAAGTTTGGTGGTGTGAGCTTGTGTGTGTTTTGGAGCGCATCTGTTTCTAAAAGCCACGTGTTTAATGTAATATGAGTGGGATCGTCACGACTGTTTAATTTCTATTTATCACCAGCGTTAAAAAAAGGGCTTGGTTCTTGCTTCTTTTCGAATGATCTCGAATGGGGCGACACCTTTCTTCTATTAGCTCAGCCTTGGGCAATGTTTATGTCTGTCAGCAGAAGGCTCAAGCAACAACACGTCTGCACTAGTCTGACATCTGAAATCAATCAGCCATTCAGACACAATTAATATCTGCAGCCTATTTATCAAAAGCTCATCGTATCTGTGCACTTGCAAGTGACTAATATCTTGGAACAGGTTTCTTGCAAAGTTATGACATTCCTCCGCGTGTCTGCTTTCCGCCCGTGTCCTACACAGAAGGTCAGCAGGGTGCTTGTCAGGATCCATAGTCCTTTCCTTCCTTTCCTGGAGGGAAAAACATTGAACCTTGCAAGGATGTGGGACAGGTACCCTAATATCTGGGCTGTTGAGCGCACCTGAATATAAGCCGCACGCACTCAATTTAGAGAGAAAAAAGATTTGTAAATACATAGGCCACACCTGTCTATCAGCCGCAGGTGTCCACGTCGTTACATGGGTTATTTAGTACACAGAAAAATGTTACATAGAAAGAACACGGTGCCGAACAGTGAGTGTAATACGGCTAGTTAGACAGTAGCCTATCAGAAAAGTAATTCATTGCTGTCTTCATCTTCCTTGTTGGAATTGAACATCCTCATAATTCCTTCGTCACGCACTTTGTCAGTCTCTCCTTTGTCGCTCTCAGTGTCACTTTCGTCTTGGGGCAAATTAGCCCTTGAGCTTGTGCTGTCATCTTCATCACACGGTAGTCCAGCTCTTCGAAACCCGGTGATAGTGGATTTTATTAAACAGCTCCACGCTGTCAAGATCCACTGGCAGACTTCAGCAAAGGTTGCGAGTTTAGAACATGACCATAAATTAGCCGCATCACTGTATAAGCCGCAGGGTTCAAAGCGTGAAAAAAAAGTAGCGGCTTATACACAGGAAATTACTGTAATCTTGAAAATCCACTTTGTGGTCAGTCGAAAAATGACCAGTGCAATCAGCATCCATAGGGTCCTGAATAAGGTAGGGTCCTTATTGGACGTAGACATCGATAGCAAAGAAGGGTAGTACGCTACCGTCATAATTGGTTGCTCAACAGGATAGTTCTAGGTTATCCATCCATTTTCTATACTGCTTGTCCTCATGAGGGTCTCAAGTGACCTGGAACCTTGCAAGAGGCGGGATGCACCCTGGGCTGGTGGCCAGTCAATCACAGGGCACGTAAGCAACCATTCCCACTCACACTTAACTAGCCTGACTTACATGTTTTTTGAACAGCCATGCAAATGTGCCGAGAGCATGCTAACTCCACACAGTTCTAAACAAGAACCTGGATCCCCTGAATGTGAGGCAGACACTCTAACCACTTTTCCACCGTGCTGCCCAATTTTACGTTGTTTGTTCAGTTTGACAGCAAGAACATTAATCCAAGAGTTTGACCTTTTCCAAACTGTTTCTATCAACTGTTTCCCATCTGGTGTGTCAGGTTGAAAAGCTATTCAACGAAAGGTGCAACAGGGGGCGGATGAAAACTGGAGAAACACCGGCTGTGGTGCAATGTGTTTTTTTGACTAGCGATGTCTCAATAAGCATAACACATGGAAATAAATGGAGGACCAGCCAGACAACAGGGAACAAGGGGGAGTAAGGGGGCGGGATCATGTAATGTGACTGTTAAAATGATAAAGGATGTCGGTGTGAGAGGAAGCGGGGGCGCGTCTATGGTCGTTCTGCTTGCGGTAATGTTATACCCCCTCTGTGTTTTGACGTTTGAAGACTAATGGAAGCGCTTCAAGGCCAGACACTTATTAGGCCTCTTTGCGAGACATAAATAAAAGGGCACAAAAGCATCACTTTCCCATGATGCCCCCCCACAACCCCACCCACCCGCCACTGCCTTTTATATCTCTATCAGGAATACATTCACTGTATGCTGTGGGAAGAGATGTGAGGATATGTGTTTGGATAGATGACAAGCAGACAGAGTTGTTTTGTTGGGGAAATGCTGTATGCATAATTTGGATGGGGGCAGGTGGGTTGGAACAACAGGCGAGGGAAGGGGCTGTGGAATGTAACAAGAAAAACCATCCAACATCCGTAGAGTCGACCGTGTGTGACCTCAAGCAACCTCAGACGGTCAATGTAAAATTTTAAGGAAGTCGAACAAAAATCTAGAACACCTATATAATACATTATTGCATATCAACGCACGCCCCCAGCCGAAGAACTATCAGCAGATCAAGACGTCATCAGAAGGGCTGGCGCCGAGACTTAGCTGTAGCATAATTCAGCCTTTAGTGTCCCTTGAGTTTTAACATCCCTTGTCCCTTCGGCCGCACACAAAGATGTGCGCTCTTCCAAAAACCGCCTGCGACGCCCTGACACTTTCCACAAGTCAGGCAGCGCTAATCTCTCTGGTCAAGTGTGATATCGTTCATCTAGAACTGATAATGTCATCGTTCAGGTGCAGCCGCACCACTGTTTTGTGGTGCGGCTGCAGAGATAAAGCGGGTAGTATCGTGTTTGTATAGTCTGTGGGTTAGGTGATAGAGTGCGAGTTCACGGCTGAGTTGTCTTGTTATTCAATTCGGGGGTCACGTTACAGCGACCGTTACATTCGGGTATGAACTCCCTTGCATGTCACGGCTTGTGAGATTTCCATTTGAATTCCCAAATCTAACACCTTGGCCGCTTCCCCGGCTCTTGTCAGCAACTTAATCTATAAAATCCAGACTACAAAGGTCTATCCCTCAGCTCTACCTCTCAATTAACCTCCACACTTTCCAGTCTTTTTCCCCCCTCTTTCCATGTGACCTCCTCACCCTTTCCTCTGTTTTTATATCCCTGCCTCCCCCTTCTCCCTCTCTTGCAAACACAGGAAACCTGTGCTGGAAAAGCCAGCTTGTGTGTCACTCCACTTTAAAGTGAGAGTATCAAGCAGGAAAATAAATACGACAGAAAGAAAGTAGCAGCAGAACAAAGTGCAACAGAATTGGCGTGGCTGCAGCGTCGGCTTTCTGGCTGATGTCCATGTTGATACAACGGCTTAGGCCGAGACGCTTCGGATGCTAGCGTTTCAAGAGAGCCGCCTATGATGCTATCGCATGCCATTGGGGTGTTATTGGACTTCCAACCTTGTGTGATTGTTGCTTTGATTGTGCTGCGCAGGGTGTAAGGCAGTCCTCCTGAATTTCCTATCTCTCACTGGGTAAATCCGACAGGATTAGTGTGTGCCCACCCACTTTCCCACTTTACAATCCTTAGCTCTAGTCAGTGTTTCTTGCCTAAAACCCTTGTGCACACCCTTGTGCAAACGCTGATCTGTCTGGGTAATCCTCCATAGCTGACAGAATCTTTTAAAGATGTATTGTTGGCCACCTAAAAGGGAACCACCTTATCTTGTGAAGCTTGTGCAGCCATATCTGGCTCAAGGATGAGATCCTGCCCCAAGTGGAAAAGTTTAAGTACATAGGGGTCTTGTTCACGAGTGAGGGAAGGATGGAACGCAAGATCGACAGGTGGATGGATGCAGCGTCTGCAGTAATACGGTCTCTGCATCAGTCCGTTGTAGTGAAGAGGGAGCTGAGCCGAAAGGCAAAGCTCTCAATTTACCAGTCGGTCTTGATTCCGACCCTCACCTATGGTCATGAGCTTTGAGTAGTGACCGAAAGGACACACGAAAGTGTCCTGGTCACTGGTTTGAGTTTGGGTGAGAAGTTGTTTGGTGGCATCTGTTAGTTTGCATGTATAAATCTTTAGACCCCAAATACCAGACAGGTTTTCGAGGGAAAAAAAGTCAGTAGTCACTAGCTTAACAAAAATGGAAATCTGACGTAAAATAGGGTGTAACGATGGTGTCGGAGGACTGCACGCTCATAGCACCTTTTATCAGAACTTTATCAGAAGAAATGTTTCAAGGCTGTGCTAAGTGTTATATTATGGGATACAGTCTGTCAAGTGTTGGGAGTGCATTGCTTCAACATCTCCGTCACCGCTTTTATCATCACATCAAAGACAGACCATTGTCATGACAACAGGACAGCCCATCCTATTTTGTACACTTCAGTTGGACAGGAAAATGCTTTCTGTGACACTCACAATGTTTCAAAACAACACAATTATCTGTTTGTCCTTGCTCTCTATGGGTTTTCCAACTTTGTTTCTAAAGGCTGTGGAGTGGAGATGGTATAGCCTGCATATTAAACAGCCTGTCCATTACAGAGGACAGATACGTGGTGGTGGTGCTGGGGGAGGCGATGTGAGACATTCCTATAAGGTTGCTGTAGGGACAGGCAAGGCTGTGTCCACATGTTGACAGTTTTATGCCTGCAGTTCTGTACTTGGACAAGCAGCCTTGGATAAACCCAATAAGCTTCACGCTACGCTACACATTGAAAGGAGTTCTGATGACAATTTCAGTATATTTCGCACACTTGTGTTTGAGTAGTATCAAATGTCTAACAGCCCTTCCTCAACAGGTGCTCCGTGCCGAATCGCAACAAGACCCTCCGTCAGCAGCGGCTCGCACAGTCACGCCGGTTGTGTTCGGCGACCTGTGAACCTGGCCGCTAAAAACATACAGCTTGTCTTTCCTCAGCCCGCCTTGCCGCTCTTAATAACCAAGGAGGAAGCGCCGTCTCTTTGGGGGTTCGTGCAGAAACGTCTCAGGCTGTTTACAAGGTGAAAGGGTCACTTCACCCAAATTACAAAGGAACACATTATCCCACTTGCTCCTGTTTTACCAAGCTGTCACATTTTTGTGTGTTTTTTTTCTTTTCCCTCGCTCCCAGGGTTGCACAGCTAGTGTGTGATGGAATTTTGAGGTGGTAACGAGGATCAAAGACACGTTTTTTCCCAATTAAATCTATCTATCAATTGACAACCACAACAATAATAAAGAAAAACAATTGCATCTATTGTTGTTGTGTTAAACAAACTAACTGTTGGAGCAATATAATGTTTTCCTAATATATTTACACCTTTTTGGTCATCACATGTACAAACACACCACAGTAGAAATATGATATACAGTAATCCCTCGTTTATTACGGTATGTTACACAAATTTAATTGAATTGAGGATTATGGTTATGTTTCAAAAATGTTTGATTTTCAGACTCTAACACATGATTTTATCCCACTTCAGGTCCTGAAAATCTCTGTTGCTGTATCCGTACAATTCGCCATTTGCTCTTTTTAACGACAGTTTCTGACAATAAAGGAGAGCTACAAAGTGTGACTTCATGGTGATCTTTATATGAAGGACATAACTCTCAATGTTCTCTAGCTGGATGTTTTCTTCTCACCTACCTTCTTCTTGGAAACCCTTCCTTTGACCTTCCATTAAACTTTATGATAATGAGACATTATTTCCCAGATGTGAGTTGTTCCACATCCAAAGGGTGAATGGCTTTGGACAGGTCTTTGTGCATATTCCATTGCCTGAATCTGTAACTAGTAACTGTATTTGGTGTACTTTTGCAACAGCGTGAGCAGTTGCTGTCAAGTTCCTGTAAGGCCGCATTAGGAAAGGAAGGATTTGTTACTGATCTTCCTGATATCAATGCGGCATGTCGAAATTTGAGCCAAAATAGCGTGAAAATGGAAGAGTCGTGCGAGACAGGAATGTCCATTTCAAGGGCGTCTGCTGGATACTGCTCGGTATCGGCGTGATGACAGTAAAAATGTGTTTCTGGACAGCAGCCAAGCGTCAAAAGACACAAAGGCGGAGCGGGGGTGGCGGTGGGGTGTGGGGTTTGGTTGGTGCGCAAATAAAAGCAAAATTCCTCTTGTCTAACACCACGCTTCCCTCTCCTCTGCTTTATTTATGAGCGACAGGAAGGGAAAGACAAGAGAATGACAGATCTACGAGGCGGCGGGTCAATGCAGGAATGACTTAAAAGAGAGGGTGAGATGACAAATGGCAGGTAAGTGAGACAAAGGAGAGAAGACTGTAAGTCTGTCAGAGATTATGAGGGAGGAAACAAGAAGAGAGGATATCAGATTGTTTGCAGGCGAGAATAAAGATGGAGGGTTCTTGCTTACGTGACACTTCTTGCCTTTGTTGGGCAGTTCCAGAAAACTGGAACTTGTGTATGGTTGAGCATGGGTATGGTATGGTTTGGATTGGGAAACCCTGTGGTAAACAGTGGAGTCTGTAGTCTTCTTCCACCTATCTGAGGTTGGGTTGCAGGGGCAACAGCCTAAGCAGGGACGCCCAGACTTCACTCTCCCCAGCTACTTCGTCCAGTTCCTCCTGGTGGATCCTGAGGTGTTCCCAGGTAAGTTTAGAGACATAGTCTCTCTGACATGTCCTGGGTCTTCCCCGAGGCCACCTACCGGTCGGACATGCCCTGAACACCTACCCAGGGAGGAGACCGGGGGGCATCCTGACCAGATGCCCAAGCCACTTCATCTGGCTCCTCTCAATGCGGAGGAGTGGCGGTTCTACCCAGTGTTTTTTCCGGATGACAGTGCTTCTCACCTTATCGCTAAGGGAGAACCCAGCTACCCTCAGGAGAAAACTCATTTTGGCTGCTTGTACCTGCGATCCAAAGCTCATGACTATAGGTGAGGGTAGGAATGTAGGTCGACCAATAGATTGAGAGCTTTATCTTTTGGCTGAGCTCCCTCTTCACCACAACGACCAATGCTGAGTCCGCAACACTACAGACACCGCACCAATCTGTCTGTCAATCTCACATTCAATCTTTCCCTCACTTGTGAACAAGACCACAAGGTACTTAAACTCCTCCACTTAAGGCAGGATCTCATCCTCAACCCTGAGATGGCACTCCACCCTTTTCCGAGCGAGAACCATGGACTCGGCGGTGCTTATTCGGAATTTTTGCTCATATGTGACCTGTGTCCGATATTTTCATGACAGTGTGAACAGAACAATTCAGATTTTTTCAAATGCGACTTAGGCTCGTCCGTATGTAGACATAAATCCGATCAGTCAGAATCGGATCGGTCTGAACGGTCAGGTCGCGTTTATCCGACGTATACGTCATCAAAAGGCGTGTTTTTCCGTGCAAGACTTGGATAAAGGTACTCACTGATGTAAGCGAAACTTCTTCTTGTCATCCAAAAAATACTTTGAAGAAGTCCTGCAATCGACACCAACCCACATGCTCCTCGGACATGGCAGCAAGTTCTCCACTCACTGCCTTAGCCAAAACTCTTGCCTTCTTTCTTTTAATCTCCTACTTTGAATCTTTGACTAAGAAAATCTTGACTCTTGTTGCACAAAATCCTTGAAATTTCCACAAATGCGCCAAGGAGAAAGAAGAGCACAAAATAGGGCAATGTGTACTTCCCTAAACACACCGCAATGAGTGTGACGTCATTGCAGTCTCATTTACAAGTCACCTTTTTTTAGTGAATAAAAGATCGTATTTGCACAAATAATTGGGCATCATACATTGCTGTTTTTTTCAAGGTTTATGGCAGTGGTCACCAGCGTTTTTGAGCCCAACAACCCTGGTCTCAGCCATCAACCAAGACGATCTCCAGTGCAGTGCAGCATACGCCTCTTGACTTTGAAGACTCTGCAGAGCTATCATCTCCGGACAAAAGCATCACTCAGCAGGGGATGCGAGACAAATGACCTAATAGAGAATTTGCACATGAGAGTTCAACAGCCGAGGACCCAACCCTTGCACAGATGTGTCGCACTGCAATTGTTGTTGTTGTTGCCGTGTTTGTAGCAACAAGAGGCAGTACTTGTCACATGGGGTCAGAGGTGACGGGTCAGCAAGGTGTCGCTGGGATACCGAGCAGGCCCGACATGGCAAAAACAATGGCTTGTAACCCTGGGACAGTTGAAAGATTGCTGATTTTCTTGAAAGCATTTGTAAGTAAACAACAGCTACAACTCATTAGGCTGCTCACAGAGGAGAGCGTCACGAGCCACCTCAGTGAAAAGCAGACCGCAAAGCCACAGAGTCATACGTGCATTCCAGTGCAACGGGATATGAATCACAATGCTGACACTGCGGAGACGCCCCGTAAGTCCAAGCGGCGCAAACAGGAAGTTGACGCCTGCAAATGTGGACATTTTACCTTTTTTTCCTAGAAACAATATGGGGTTTTTAGCAACCCCAAAAATCACTCTCAAACATTTTATTATTAGTATTAGTATTAGTAGTAATAGCTAGTCATTACCTTAGCCCGGGTGACCAAACGTCCTGCATTTCCAGGATATGTCCTATTTTGCCGTCCTCTCCTGGCCGTGCTTGGGTTTGTTTTTTAGAATGATGAAAATCTCCTGGTTTTCATTGTTTTCCATCGAGCCATTAAATTGACAGCCTTAGGGATGCATGTGACGTAATCCCTGAGAGGCTGCCGTGTGGGTGGCTTTTTGAATTGGTGTCGCTAAAAAGGCGGAAAAAGCCAAAGAACAAGCAAAACATATGTAGCTAATTCTCTGAGGCTTGCCGCGCTGGAGTGAATTGGGGACGTTGTACACAACGGCGGCTCAAATTCCCAAGGTCTTGAGACCTTTGAGGGCACATTTTTCCCAAAAATATTGGTTGCATTCCAAAGCTTAACAAGCATTTGACCTCAGGCTCCTTTGTCGTTCTGTTTTTGAATGTTCTCCATTTGTGTCTGTGTTTGTATATACTGTAGTATTTTGTAAAATAACAATTTTCTCTCCACACAGAGGAGGCATGTTATTAGGCATGTTATTAATACACTGCATGAGTGCAAATGTATTTTTATCACAAAACATTATTGTTGGAAGCATGCTAATACATTGATACAGGAGCTGGACGTCAGCTCTGTCAGCTGTCTTATCGAGTATTCAAGATTCAAGATTCAAGAGTATCGTTTCAGCATTGGCGGGCCAATTGTCAAAATATGCTTATCATAGCGAGATTATAGCTAAAGTCTTGGGGTAGTTTAGCAAGTAATAGAAACCAGAAGTCAAATTAGCAGTTAACTTTCCCGGTGTAGTTAGCTAGCCTTGTTGTTAGCAAGTAGTAAAAGTCATTTGTAAATGGTGAATCCTTAATGGTGTGACAAGAGAAGAACATGAATAAGACAAGGAAGACAACATCTGAGCTAAAGATCTGCCCTCTCGTGCTATTAGTGACAGAGCAGGTCAGACAAAGCTGTTTTTTTTTTTTTTTTTTTACAAGGCATGTGCACAACAATGCTTGCCCTGCAACACAAAACAGGTGTTCAACAACATTACCTGACAACAACGTCTCTGCCTCCCTAAACAGTTGACCTTTTTACCCTGAAAGTCTCCATCTGTCATCTCCGTAATCCTCTTCCTGATGTCGCTTTGGTCCTCTTAAACTACACATATGTCTCCACAAAGCCGAGGTCAACATATAGACAAAAATATCAGCGCTGGATGCTAGGATTGACTCCATGAGGTTCTGAGCATGCTAACAGGCTCCTAACAGGGACGTCAGCAGCCATATTGTAAGCTAACCGGGAAACGTACACGAACCAAGGCCAAATTTTTGTGTACACTTTCAATGTAAACTGACAAATAGGCTAACTGAGGTTCCACTGTATGGTATCCAGGGACAAGGCACAGCTACGGTGCAAGTTAACTTTAGTGTGTGTTCATTATTGTCATTTCTAGCTGAAAATAAATTGTACTGCATAACTTGTCTGCACGTTGTAGAACAACATAGCTGTTCAGGAAGGTGCGTGCCACCCATACTTTGTCCACGTACCCACAACCAAGCGCCTCCCCGTCCTCTGATGAGACCTCTTGTCAGAGACAGAACATGAGATGATGAAAAGAAGCCAAAAGAAGAATGAATGAAAGAACAGAATGTTACCTCCGCTGCCAGTAATTCAGTGATTTGAGTCAGCATCTTTGTGTCTTATCATGCTTGGCGGCCACGGAGAGGGGGCAGTGCGGGCTTGTCTATCATGTTTCTCCATCAACTCTGCTTCGAGTCAATCTACAACAGGAGGTCAGATTTTCTCTGAAAACTGTATCTTCCAACACGCTTGTTGGATGACTTTCTTTCTCATGATTGGGATTAGCAGGCTAACACGTAGTAAAAGCTAGCAGTTAGTGTTCTGGGGCAATTGAAAAACTAGAAAAGTTGGTAGTTAGCGTTATATTGTAAACAGGTACCATATTGACCTGATTCACATGGGAACTCTCGTGTGGGTTGAAAAAAAAATTGCGTCTACACTATGTGACAACCAGACAAACCAGAAACCAGACAGGAAAGGATCACTGGGTGAAAAGGATGCAATACATAAGGTACGCCTACCTTTGGCTCTGTGAACAGACACGCAGACAGAACCACGTCACACCAAAACTATAGAAGAAGAAAGAATGCATGCGCATAAAGGCCATCGTCTTCCGCTTGGCCACCTTGTCTAGACTTACGACAAAATGGAATTACTTCTGGGAGTCATTTTCGAGTATAAGACAAGGACATATCAGGACAATGTTGACTAGGGTTTGTCATGCCAGTTGAAATATTCCAATATTATCTTGGCTTGTTGACAACTCTCACTTCTGGTGACGGCGACAGGAAGGTGATGTCATCATTTTCAGAAAGTAGTGGTTTGCATGTCTACACGGAAATGACACAGTGACTTTGCCATTTCAGGTCACCCAGAACACCGTTTCCATGTGGATGAAAGGCTGAAATGATCAAATACTTTGCCCTTTCGACATGAAAACGTTCCATGTGGACAGCTCCAAAGATGACCCTGGTACATGAGGCCATTCAATTTCTTCTTAGCCCCCCGCTCATATTAAAAGCTGATAATTTGTGTCCTGGCTGAGTTAGCAAGTAGTTAGAGCTAGTAGTTAATTTTGCGGAGTTGCTAACTAGTGGTAAACGCTAATAGGGTTTTGGGGGTCGGTAGCTGGTACTAAAAGTTATTAGTTAGCTTTCTGCGGTACTTGGTAACTAGTAAAAGCCAGTAGTTTGTGTTCTCGGGTAGTTAGCAAATAGTAAAAGCTAGCAATTAACAAAGCCAGTTGTTAGCCTGCTGTCATAAACAGGTAAGATGGAGCTGCGATACGAGAGAAAAGTGAACGACCTGTTGTCCTCATATGCTCTCAGCTGAACATCTCAATGATATGATCAGTTCATCAAATGAGCATGTTCCTGCTACGCTACCCGCCAGGGGCAACAAGAGCTCTACACGGTCGCTGTTGTCCCGAGACAGTAAGGTAGTTATCAGTGGCTCTGCGGAAACGAAATGAATGCCATCTTTATATTTACTGCACCAGAGGTGACCTGAAACACTGCCACTGACCCTCATTGAGACCTACATACTTTCAAGCACACTGACAGCGCCGACAGGACCGGGCCAGCTTGCAGGGGTGGTGAGGAGACAAAGAACTTGCGTGTTACAAGGGAGTATTATTTAAGTAGAGCTTCAAATGTTGGAGAGGAATTCTAGGAAATGTTGACATTGGATGTTTAGGAGGCTTCAGTTAGGAGGTGGTAGTATTTCTAGTACTCGGGTGACTTCCATCGATCCATCTTCTTATGCTTATCTGGAGTCGGGTTGCTGGGACAGCAGCCTAAGCAGAGAAGCCCAGACTTCCCACTCCCTGGCCACTTCATCCAACTCCTCCCAGGGGATCCTGAGGCCTTTCCAGGCCAGTTGAGAGACATAGTCTCTCCAACGTGTTTTGGGTCTTCCTCAAGGCCTACTGCTGGTTGGACGTGCCCTGAACGCCTCCCCAGGGAGGCGTCCGGGAGGCATCCTGACAAGATGCCCGAGCCACCTCAACTGGCTGCTCTAGGGTGACTTATAAAACTAAAAAAATTAAATTGGTCTCGACTGGTCTTGAGAATAAAGATTTTTCTATGTTTGGGTACAGGAACTGATTCCCAGATTAGACAAAGGATTCTGAAAGAGATCTATCTTCTTACAATGCCACGGTCTCCACTTGGCTACATCAGTGCCCTGTGTTGCTAACCTTTTAAACCCCTTTGTCAGAGCTGTGGTTGCTATTTACATATTTCCATTGTCAAAACCAGGTACTTCAATTTGTAGTAGCTGATGTGTTGTGGTTCCAAGTGTGACCCGTGTAGGTAAACCACTGCTGGTCTCTCATTGGTCTCGCAGAATCACCTGACTAAGTACAGCATTAAAATGCTACAAGTGTAGCATTAGTATGCTAGTTCACTTGTGGTTTTTCATTGTAAATTTTGAATTGGAATACCGGCCGACCTAAACTAAGCAATTTGTTACTGTGCTGCAGAAGAGCAGCAGGGTTTTCACTTGGGGCTGTTACATCTTCAAATAAACACAATTGTCGTGAGATCAGGTAATCAGTAAAAATAAGTCCCAAATTGAGAGGGTGTTGTGTTATTCTTGGTTTAATCAAAAGCCCACCACTACAAAGTCGTCCCCTGTTGGGGTGATTTCAGCGAGTCACCTCCAACTCTTGTTTATTTTACTCCAACTTCCTGTTTTCCTATCACACATCATCCAAAAGCCCTTTCCCACTTCCCGGCCGCAGGACTTGCAGGTAAAGCAAAATATTACGTCAGCGGGGAGCTAGCGTCTGTCTGCTAGAAACCCTGGAGGAGTTTTTCTTTTGACTGGCCGTGGGAGAGGGAGTTAATTACTCGAGTTGAATCACCCGCTAATGACTGTTTCACTTCTGTGGGGCGTTTTTAATAGGATTCAGAAGTCAGACTGAAAGCGAGCCCAATCTGTTTTTAATGGCACTATTTGAACGCTTTAAGCCGATGCCGTAGCGCACGTAGGCGAAGGCGTCTGTTATTACTTGCGCTGCATGGTGATCTCATTTGAGGCGAGGTAATAAAATCATAATGAAGTGATTAGCCCAAAGAGAACACATACAGTAGAAGAAGAGAAAAAGGGCTAGGAACACAGCCCCAAGCACTTCTCTCATCAGGGTCACACTTCCTTTTATTGCTGTTGTAAACTGTCATTGCCACGCTGATTAAACTTGATGAAAAGAAACATTTTTGCTTGCGTTTGCACCTAATTACAGCTCAGTAGTTTTACTGGAAAGTGCAAGCCTTTAAATTTTTTATTTTTTTTTGGAAAGATTGAAAATGTTAATAAGTGCGACAGAGTATTAGGGCCACATAAAAAAAAACGGACTTTGAGAATAAAGTCGTCAATTTACGAGAAAAAAAGTCGTCAGTTTACGAGAATAAAGTTGTGTATTTACTTATAACGTGGCAGCAAAACAGAGCAGTTGAGCACAAACGGATTAGCATGTCTAGCCCTTCTCACTTCCGCCTTCCTCCTGCTCCATCGACACTCCATCCCTCACGATCCCTTTGCTCCGCGGACTCCAACCTCCTGGCCCTGCCCTGTAGGACCAAGCTCCGAACCTGGGGGGACAGAGCCTTCTCCATCACCGCCCCCACCCTCTGGAATTTACTCTGACCTTCCCACCCACAGGAGCCAGCTGAGGTGGCTCGGGCATCTAGTCTGGATGCCTTCCGGACGCCTCCCTGGTGAGGTGTTTCGGGCATGCCCAGCCGGGAGAAGGCCCCGGGGAAGACCTAGGGCACGCTGGAGGGATTATGTCTCCCAGCTGGCCTGGGAACGCCTTGGTGTCCTCCTGGTGGAGCTGGAGGAGGTGGTCGGGGACTGGGAAGTCTGGACTTCCCTACTGAGACTGCTGCCCCCGCGACCCGGACCCGTATAAGCGGAGGAAAATGGAATGGAATGTTTGTTTTTATACTTTGCTGCTTTGCTTTGCTTTGTTTGGTTTTTAGTGCTGTTTGCTGTATTTTAATGTGCCTTCTGTTGTGTTTATTTAGCTTTACCTTGTTTTTACCTTCCATTGTAAAGCGTCTTTGAGTACCATGAAAAGCGCTATACAAATAAAATGTATCATTATTACGAATTATCATTGTTAGGAGTTTTTTCTGGTAAATGTACGACTTGATTCTCATAAATTTACGACTTTGTCACATCACAAGTTTTTCTCCTTTGTAACAATTTTATTTTAATTTTCATTGCCTGATTTATGTGACCTTTGGCCTTGGGCAAAGGTAATATTATGACTTTATTCTTGTAAATTTACGACTCTTTTCTCGTAAATGTATGACTTTATTCTCAATCTGAAATTATTATGTTTTTCCAATGTGGCCCTAACATTCTGTCGTAAGCATGTTGGAGGTAGTTACAACTTTTTTGCATATACAGTATAATTTCCAAAATAATTAAAATGATTAAATAGACCACTCAATCTTTTAACCACTCAATCGTATTTTTTTTATTTTAGAAATTTTATTTTACAAATGAATTAAAATGATTTCAATAGGACCACAGAGGGAACTTAAAGACAAAAATAAATACACAGAAAGAATGTCATCTGAACGCTAACGCTGAAATAAATTATTTCTGTACTTTTTAACTTAATTTTTTTTAATCAAAAAGGCCAATCAAGGAGAAAAAATACTTGGTTTTATATATATATATATATATATATTTTTTTACTTTTAGTTATATTTAGAAATGAACTTGAGTTAACTTAAATAAGACCGCTGAAGCAGCTTACAGAAACAAAAATAAAAACACAAAAACAATGTAATCTGAACTTGAAAGCTAAAATTAACTATTTTTGGATTAAAAGAATCTTTTTTGTATTACTTTTTCACTTCATTTTTTTTTAAAGATCAAAAAGACAAATCAATCATCTTGTAGGAAAAAAACTAAAATGATAATCTTGTCTTGAAGGGCTGTATGACGGTGAGGAAAGGATTTGAGAAAAATGTTCAAATGTACTAAATATTTGTAAATATTTCAATGTAATAAATCTACATAGAAAATTAATTTCCTTCTGCGTGTACGTAAGCTCCTGATGTGCCTAATTCCTTTCACCTGGTCTTACCATGTAGCCCCGCCTTCATCCTCCTCCTCCACCAATCACATCCTTGCTAGCTCTCAAGGTGTCCACAGCTGTGTGTCATTGTCTCATCGACCACAATCCATTTAAGTTTCTCCAATTTGCTTCCTTCTTCTTACCTCATTTGTTTTCTGTTCTTGTGTGGTCCTCAATCGTCCAGCCTCTGTGTTTTTCCTGTGTGTGTTTTTTAAACCGTCAGTGATCGTTAGCAGCTTGTTTTTAGCTTTATCCTTTAGCATAGATCGTCCCACATGCTGTTCCCTGACTCACAAGCAGCCCTGAATTCATTCACTTTCTCTGCGTATCAAACATGCTCGTTACTATGCTGTGAGTCACCACCAAGCATGGTATATACGCGACGCGATTGGCTGACAGAAGCTGTCAGTAGGCTAGCGGTAAGCTTTTAGAGAAAGTCGGCCTTCTCCAAAGAACCCCAGGAGGCTTGTGAAAATACGGTCTTTCTTGCCTCTATGGCGCTGAGAGATGTGTTAGATCGGTGCCTTGGGTGTTGAAATAATTGTCTCCTGACCCGACTGAAGCGTGTTGACGTGTGGCACGCTATATACAATGCAGGTTTGTTTGCAATTTGGCCGCCCTATACGGCTTGAAACTCAACAGCTATAAAAAATAAATACGTCTAAAAGAATGATTTAAATATTTAAAAGGAATTCTCCCAATGCTATACTCTTACTTGCGTCTCATTTTCTCTTATGTCTACTCCATGAATAGGAGTGTAAAGGTGACTATAGGGGTGTTACTTTATGTCTTTAGGGCTCTAATAATATTGAAGCCTATATTTAGAAGGTTGTAAGCTGGTGTTCTATGCTCAAACTATCAAGATATTCCATTTATAAATAAGGAATCCCACTTTGCGGAAATTCACTGATCATCAATTAATTGTGATAAATGAGGGATTGGTGTACATTTTAAAAGCTTTTTCACTAATTTACAGTCCACTTATTAGTCCCATCGATTGCGGGTATGTGTTCTCATTGTAAATTGTATGACAAAAGACACACAATGTGTTTAAACCGCTTTTCAGTTCCGCTGAATATGTAATTGGTTTCCAATAAATAGGTAGGTAATGAATGATTAGAGGCTGAAGAACGCATTAGTGCTTGTTGTGAAACACTGATAAGGGTGCGCGCGTATGTGTGTGTGTATCGGGTCAAGTTTAAATAGGGAAGGAGGAGTGAAAGGAATTCCTGGACGCTGAGCACATGTTCTGTTTCGCCCTCCTTTCGGGCCAGAGGTGTCAGTCATTTGACGTTGTGTTCGTGCGCGGGCGCCTCACGCAGTGGCCCACAATGATTTACACAAGTCCCGACAATATGTATGTCATTTAAAATAGCAAGTGTTCACACGCCTCTTAGCTCATGGAAAGCGAGTTGTATTGAGTGTGTGTGTGTGTGTGTGTGTGTGTGTGTGCGTGTAAACCTGAATAAAAGTCATAAACGGTGCAGTCAAACTGGCATGCAGGTCACTGAGTTTCCTCACTGCGACTGCGCCTGTTTCTCATCCGACGACAATAACTTTGCCAGGCAACTTCCAACAGGCGCTGGAAGCAGTTATCCCGCCGCTCTTATTAACTTTGGTGAAAGTCATGTCGGAGATATTCAGGTCAGACTGAAAACCACCGAATTTTAAAGCACTCGGGTTCGAAGGGAACTGAGCACGTGTGGACTGACATCATCTGAGAAAGATTAAGCATAGAAAAGTGAAGTGAAATTTCCGAGATTTCATTGTGAGAAAAGTAAAGTCACTTCCATGTTTTAGCGACTACGTGACTACAACTATTTTGCACATGGTTGGGAAACATGTCCTTGTTTTCACATTTCAAAGAATTAGCTCATAAAATGTTCTGATGTGAGGTGTAGAGACCTTTTTATCAAAAAGACGTTTATTCAAGTGTACTGTGGGTGTATTTATTTGATACTAAAACTTAGGAAGTAAACTTGAAGTTTACTTTTTATAAACTATTTTATATACTTAAGAATAGTACAACTTGGCTTATACTGAAAAGTACATTAATACTAAGACTTATACTTTAATATTAACTTGCACTTTAGTATGCTCTTTACGTCTTCCTGCCCCAAAGTACTAATACTTAGTATATCTTGCTCCAAGTGCATCACAAGGTCAAGTCATTCATTTTTCATTTTCTCCAGTAAGGACTTGATTGCATAGGTTTAGGTGAAATGTTTGAAAATATATGAAACTTGCTTTCAACATTCTGTCTTGTGATTTTGTAAATGCATCACACTCTTGTGTACATATGTACAGTATGAGTAAACTTTAAGGAGTGCATGAATCGCTACAAGTAATATGCCAAGCAAACAAAGTGTAACAGGTAAGCTAGTAAAATAACCAAAGTACCTAAAGTATACTATAATAAACTAAAAAAGGGACTCAAAGTATAGTAACTACTGCAATGGCAGTATTTAGATCAGTGTAGCGGATGCACGTAGGTAAACTTTACTTCTTTTGGCCTTAAGAGCACAGCTGAACGCCGGGGTTGACTCTCTGAGCTTGTGGTCAAAGCTCTTGTCTCCTCATCTGAAGGTTGTGTGTTTGAGTCCCGGTGTGGGCAGTGTGAAGCAGGCGGCTTGTGTACTGTATAATAAGTACATAGTATATAAATGAGTGAACTTTTTGTATACTTTAAAGTGTAGTTTTGCAAAATTAAATGTACTTTAAAAGTATACATTTATAAACTTAAAATGTTCCAAGTTTGTCCGAAAAAGTATTAAATTAGTATACATTCTAGTACACTAAAAGTACATGGTCTGTAGTATACTTGCTATACTTGCACTGAAGTGTACTTCATCAGATTTCAGCTTCAATGTGTTGCCCTGTTAATGTAATCTGCCCAGGGCCTTTTACTTCAACTACTAGCAATGCGGCTTTTTTTTTTATTTTTACTTTTTAAACCAGTCACATTCCGGATTTGCCTTACAGGGCCAGCTAGCAGGCGTACAGTAACAGCATCAGCATTTTTCCCTCTCTGGTTGATCAGAGAAAAACCAAGCAGAGTTTTTGGAACGTGTGAAAGTCTAAATGCAATTAGAGATAGTAGTTGAAGATGACAAAAATGAGTTAGAAACATTTGTAAAAGGGGGATTTCCGTTTTTATAAAAACCTTACAAAAACAAAAGTGCACACTTGAGAGAGATCTGCTATTTTGCGAGAGGCAACAAAGGCAACAAATGCACTGCTGTGCAGTTTTGAACTCCCCACTGAAGCCACTCCGTCAAAGCCTCCACTTCTACCTTTTAGCTTCATCTCGCATCAAAGACACTCGTGTGCACGGGAGGGCGTATCATGGAAAACATCTAGTCAGTAACACACAACCACCTTTTAAACAGAATTAACAGGAAGCCTTATACAGGAGTGTTTCTCTGCAGCTTTCCTTGCAATTATTAGAAGTGTCATTTCTTTGATTCTCGCCAGGAACACTTGGGCAAGACTGGTGTACACATTTAGCATGTTCCAGTTTATATTCTGGCCTTTCATCCCTCTAATGCCATTTCTTGAAACAATATCCAGCTGGTGAGATGCCTCGGGCTATCCCACCTTTGTCTTCTTTTAGCCTGCGATACTTTGTTTTTTCTCTGTTAACAATGGGAATATGCCGATTTCAAGCCAGATGCCAAGTAGCGTGACTCTCGTTTGAACTGACAAGTCTGGTTGGACGTTATAAGAAAAGGGGAAGGGAGAAAACGTACGATGATTGGATGGTTTCTTGAGTGCCTGGTGTGATTTAGCATTTTGATCCATAGACAACAAAGTAAACGTTTTATTTTGAAGTGACAGCAACAGTTTGGAACACAAGCTACCAATGTGGCGGACACTAAAGGGCAGGCCTCTCACCCATTCAGGTTGGGTTGGGGGCACGGTTTGTAGACTGTATTGGCGCCATATAGGAGTTTCCTGTCTTGACATTCACTCTGTTGGCGGTTGGATCATAAAGACTTCCTTTAGAAGAAACACTGCGTGTTTCTTGCAACTGCCACATTGGTGACGCCCACCGTTCACCCCTCCAACTACCCCACGATGGCCTGTTTTGGGTGCTGGAGCATAGTTTTGTGCTTGACCTGGGTGGGCATAGGGAACAAGTTACTTTTAGATAGGCTCAAACTAACTGACCCTAACTAACCCTAACTGGTGAGGTGTGGTCCCTCGCCGTAGTTGCCCCCAGATGAGCCTTTGCATATCAGTGTTGAGTGGTTTCCTCCATCTGGTTTCACTCTCTCCCCCCGACGGACTACGCAACCATTGTGGCACACTGGTTAAACCCCCCGTTTGGTTCTCGCCATATCCCTAGGATTCCCTTCTGCGTGTCTGGCTGGGGGCTGTGTGGTGGACAGTAGAGTGCAGGTCTCTCAACCATTCAGGTTTGGTTGGAGTTGGGGTTGTAGACTGTTTTGGGCGTGTAAGTATTGGTGCCATATAGGAGTTTCCTGTCTTGACATTCATTCTGTTGTAGGTTGGATAATAAAGACCTGCTTGAGACCAACACTGGGTGTTCCTTCCAACTGCCCCACTAACACCTAATAGGACTAAAGTTGAACAGCAACAGCACAGGAGCCATATAATGAGTTTGAAGTACAATGTGTCCAATATTAAACACTAATAGTGAGGGCATGATGTTTGTATTTTGTACGGTTGTACGTCGTCATTGTTCTCTCCCGCAACTCAAATGTTAAGAACAGGATGATGTCATGAAGTACCAGTGAAGAACTCCACCCAAGCTGGTATATTGTTCTTGCCATGTTAAACAGATCCGCTCCAAAATGTAACGGCTTGACTCAAGTGACACCCCCCTTCCTCACCAAGTCAAAAGGTTGGAAGCTGTCCCAGTAATCTTGCAGTCAAACAAACAAACCAACTGATGCAGGTGGAAAAAATGACCTTTCCCATTGAGAGCCACATGACTTCCAAGGGGTGTGAAGTGGAAAACGCCTCCAACCCAACAACCAAGTGGGCACGAGGGCCATCGGCCGCCAAATCCTTAGCGCTGCTCTTTTTGAGAAGGGTGGACGAATGAAAGAGAGTCGAGTCATTCACACATGTTGTGAACATGGCGCAACAACTGTTTAAAGGCTGACTTCAGGGCTAATCTCCAACCTCCAAGATGCCAGCTTGCTCCTCCTTCTCAAACTCTCTGGTCTTGTCATTGGGACCTCCAAAGTAATCAAACCTTGCATTGTAGCGAGATGGTACCTATGCCCTGTGATTTGTTGCTTTTCAGGAAAAATCTGATTTGTTTCCAATTTCTTCAAAGCGCCTTCTCGGATTGTCAATAAAAGTGACTGTTGGGACCTCTCAATCGGTCTCAGCAACACAGGAAGCTATCAAGCTAAACGGTCAACGAGTGGTGTGCTTGCTCAGTGAGTTGACTCTCTGGAAAACATACCAGGTGTTTCAGTGGAAAATTGCATGGCACTCATTCCCATCATAGAACTTGCATGAGAAAGGCCAGCTCCCCAAAACCAAGGGTGTTAAATGTGACTGCGATTCTTCTTGTACTCTGAACCGTTAGGACATTTATAGGAACTGTTTTAATCTGTGAAATATGCATTTATTTTTATTTATTTATTTTTTTTAAGAAGCAAAACTTTCAAAGGGTAAATGTGATCGTGAACGCTCCATAGCCTTTAACTTTCGTATGATTTCCTAACAGGGTGGATTGCACCCTTTGGGTTGGGAGTGAGGTGGAGGAGTTCAAGTATCTCGGGATCTTGCTCACAAGAGGTGGAAGGCTGGAGCGTGAGATCGGTGCAGTGTCTGCAATAATAGTTGCTGTACCGCAAGTCATGGTGAAGAAAGCGTTGAACCAGAAGCCATGCTCTTGATTTACTGGTCAATGTACGTTCCTACCCTCACCCCATGATTACAAACTTTGGGTACTGACCAAAAGAGCAAGATTGTGTATACAAGTGGCCAAAATGAGTTTAAGCCGTAGAGCGGCCAGACCTGGATAAGCGTAAGAAAATGAAAGGATGAGTGATTTCCTAATACACTGTACATTCTCCAGGTGTGTCAGCCACCGGCCGACTGATGTAAAAACAGTATGAGGTCCACTCATCATACCCCCATGAGGCAGGCAGGGTGTGTGGTCGTGTTCTGCCTCTACCACACAACAACAAAGCATTGGTATCATCCATCCATCCGGTCCAGTTCATCCAACGTGGTCACCGCCACTCCATCAAAGGAGGATTTGCCGACAGGGGAGAGCAAGTGAGGTCGACGGAATCCACTACTTCACTCACGGCGGCGGGATCAAAGTCAACAGTGATAATAGTTCGGCCACAGTTAATAATACTGCTGCACAAGAATGTTTGTACTACCGACCACACACACACACACTCCTCACTCCTCTGCAGCAGTGACACATTGCAAAGCTTTCTTCCCCACAAACCAAACACTTCATTGTAATTGTAACGCATGTGATTTATTTGATGTGTAAAGGAAAACTGGCTTTGCTAGCTGTGCTCCCACTGGAAAACACTAACACAGACCTTGTAATTACAACACATACAGCCCATTAAATTATGTCCTTGCACTGACAAACACTCTCAGTAGTTCCCACCCTCCCATCTATTTATATATGCCCTTTCAGGTTCCCATCAGCTAGACTATATGGACCAACTATTAAAAATGAATCCTAATTGGTCAATTAGGAGTTGGGCTTCCCACTGAATCTTAAATCTTCCCCTTACCGGGACATTTTGGATAATTGTACTGTACGAACTTTGTGGGAACACTCTGTTCCAGCATGACAGCATGCCAAGTAGGGCCCTTTTAGGTATTTTTGTGGAATCATTTCCACAGAACCCTGACCTAAACCCCAACAAATACTTCTTGGATAAACTAGAACTCATGCACTAGTTTGCGCTAATGATAGTAGCTGTGAGATGTTTCTTGGTGTACCAACTGGTGAGCTCACACACATTTCTGACACTGCTTGATATCCTTTGGTCGTTTAAGCATATTCTTTTTTTCATCTTTTGTCCCCTTCTCCTTGTGAGATGTATGACCATCGTTTTTTTGCAGAAGGCTTAAAGTACATGTTTTTTTCCCTAGTAGATATTCCTATCCAATTCTTGGTTAATTCCTTTTGATAAACTGCTGCACCTTGAACATTACATCCACTCAAATGTCTCATATATCCACTTTCCATCTCTTCAAGAGGTTGATTGGTCCATTCACGTTGGAAGCTTGGCAAGATGGAGCTACCAGATAACATACAATATGGGTCGTATCCCGCCTGGTTTACATTTAAATCATTACCTGTCCCTGCGTCAGATGTGTGCATATGTGCGTGGGACAAAAAGTTTCTGAGGGATTGCCACCCACGGGTGAAACTGGAGACCCCAGGAGCACAGGCGACCCAACTCCTGTGCCAAACCCACCATCGCCACCGCCACTCCTTCTCCTCAATCAACCTCCACTGGCTTAATCTAGTGTTTACATAAAACGCCGGGTAGTAATGATAACCATGAGACCACCGTGAACCACCCCACATCCCTCCTATGCCCCCCCCCCATCACCTCCACCGAACCCAAAGCTGTTTTCACGGGAGCCAAATACCTTAAATACATAATTAGCGGGGTCATTTGTGTGATGGGGGGGCATGAGAGTGAGTCGGCGGAGGACATGAGAGAAGCGGACAAAGAGATGCATTCATGACCGCCGCCCAGGACCACGTTTGGCTGTCGCCGTCTTCAAAGGCCACCTCTGCCTTTCCTCAAACGCCAGGGGCCACAGGTTAGGGGGAAGAGAGGAGAAAGGGGGTGTAAGTAATGAAGCAAAGGTTACAAGATCTGTAATCTGGGAAGGAAGCAACATTCAAGGGGCTGCAAGGAGGTTGGCGGCCTGATTAGTAGACTTAGATTGGGGGGTAAAAAGGTGACACCTTGGCCAGCTGTCGCATTGGCAGCCAATGTGTTTACAGTAAACACAGAAATGGAGTGAGAGAATTGAACAACATCCGACACTTTACACCGCCACCGCCCCCCCTCCGTGTGACCCCCGAGCCCTGAACCCTGACCTCCGTGCATTATGGGTAGAAGCCAAATCATTTCAGTCAAGTTGCAGTTTGCCCTTTGCGGCGGCCCAAAATTCCAGTGGTCCATGTTTCACGCCAGGAGACCTCCTTTGTACTTGAAAACACACACACACACACACACACACACACACACACACACACACACACACACATACAGAGCAGCCATTCAGTCACCCTCTTTACACCTCGTCTGCCTCTCAGTCCCCCTCTGGCATTGTTTATGAAAGCATGTCCACTTAGCACTGCCCTCCCACCCCACTTATTACCCACATCCTGAGTCCACTTCAGTCTTTGCTTTCTCCATCCACTCTCACCCGTCTCGCCGCTTTCCCAGATTCCCCACTGAGCTAATAATCCAGGGTGTAGTGCTGGAAAGCTCCAGTCAAAAGTCAAACTTTCTCATCCCCCTTAGATCAAGATTAGTGTGCGCCATACAAGAAACTTCCAGCTCCGTAGCAGACTACTGAGGTAGGCTCACTCCCAGATAAAGCCCTGTTCCTGGTTGGAGATCACATTTCCTGTGCGTATTGCATCTTAAGGGTCAATAATGAATGAACGGTGGACTCAGTCAAGGCTGCTCTCTGTCGTCCATTGTATTCATTAGTTTCATTGACAGAATTTAAAGGTACAGCCCAATCATTGAGGTTGTCCAGTTTGGTGGTGTTAGGATCCTGTCTCTATTTGCAGATGACGTGGTGTTGATGGCTTCCTTAAACGTTGACCTTCAGCATTTAATGGGATGGTTTGCAGCTAAATGTGAAGCCACCAGGTAGGAATTGCACCCTACTTGGGAGTCCTACGTTAGGTGGAGGAGTTAAAGTATCTTAGGGTCTTGTTCACGAGTGAAGTAAAGTTGGATCATGAGACCAACGGACGGATCAGCGTCTGCAGTAATGCAGTAACTGTGCCGGCTGTTGTGGTGAAGTGAGAGCTGAACTGGAAGGCAAAGCTCTGTTTACCGGTCAATCTACGTTCTTACTCTCACCATTGGTCACGGGCATTGGGTATTGACCAAAAGATCAAATGAGCTTCTGGACTCAGCCTTAGTTAGGGCCAGGAGCTAGATGAGGTGGAAGTGAGACAGGGAAGTTTGGATTCCCTACCGAGACTTGCAACACCTGTGACCTGGACCTGGATACGTGGAAGACAATGGATTGATGGATGAATCCCTGCAGGGGTTTGTGCACATGTGACTGTTATTGCTAATGTCGCCAACATTTAGTAATCAACATTTCCGGGGGTGTAGAACGGAGTTTTCAAATGGAGAAATGTTAACTTTTGCAAAAAATTGCTTGCTGCTCTCTCACTTGGAGCCCATCTATGTGCTACCTGGAAGTCCTGCTAGAGCGCCATCAGACAATCTTCTCTCACGTCCAAAGTCTCCTTAAAGAGTGATATACACTACCAGTCAAAAGTTTTACAACTCTCCAATTTCTCTGGAGGAAAAAGCTACATTTTTAGCTATTAAGATGATCTGTCTGTCTTCCATTGTTAATTCCCTTTTTTTCTTGCCATTTTTTGAGCAACAAATGACTTTCTCCAATACAATGCTGCTCAACTGATGTTCACGAGGGTACAGTACCACAGTGTGTCCCGAACACTGTTTTTATGCAGACAGAGGAGGTAGTAAGTACTCCAGAATTTGGAACACCTGTAGGAATTAGTTGCACCAACTTCCAAGGCTTGATCAACCTTCGTTTTTGCAGAACAGCTTTAAATTGTTGACCCAATTTGTAGTCCCTGAAACAGGCCTTTTTGTAGCATTCTGAAATACACACTTCACGACTTACCTTTGTACCATTTCATGCTATTCTTTGGACTTGAACCACTTGAATTTCAATAAATAACTGGAAAAATAGGGGTGTTGTAAAACCTTTGACCGGCAGTGTATGTTCTCTTGAAAAAGAAATGTTTTTTGTTTTTTTTTTGTCCTGTCCAGCCATTAGTATTGTTGATCTGAATGCCCTTACGTGCTCAACAGATTTTCCCTGCCAATGAAAAGTGTGAGATACATTTCCCCTGTTACATAGAATTTATTTAACTTTGATGTTTTGTTATTAAAATTTGTAGTGGCCAGACTGGAGCAGGAGGGGATAGAGAAGAAGAAAGGAGGGAGTGCGGGGACAATAAAAACAGACGAGGACAACAGCAACAACAACGACTGTGACAACAATAACAAAACAGAAACAAACAGGACTACATCAGCACATGTCTGTGATGGCTATAAAGACCCTGACGGAAAGGACAAAATAATGTATGTATGTATGTACTTTATTTATCCCACAGCGGGGAAATTTACTTGTTACAGCAGCAAGCAAGCAAGACAAGTAAAGAGAACAGTGTAAAGAAAGCATAGTGTCTACAACATGGTTCAGGTGGTGCAGGTGTTGTAGAGCCTGACAGCGGTCGGTATGAAGGACCTGCGGAATCTCTCCTTCTTACACCGTGGGTGTAACAGTCTGCTGCTGAAGGAGCTGCTCAGGGAAACAACAGTGTCATGTAGCGGGTGAGAGGTGTTGTCCATGATGGATAATAACCACAATAACACTGCATTGAAACAGTCATACATATTAGTAGTAATAGTAGTAATGAAATTAACTATGATGGTGATCAGAACTGTAATGCACATTTTTCAATTGTAAAAACTAGAATCATATTGCCGACATCACCGTCGCTGTAATAAAACCAGCAACACAATAACACCCTGGTTAACTCAGTGGGTAATGTGGGGAAGTACGTGCTGTGAGGTTGCATATGTACGTGTGTTCAGGTATCTCTATGAGTGTAGGTCATGTGTATAAAGGTGTGCAAATGTGTGAGCGTGTAATTGTCCCTGAGAACGCATGAAAGGAGAGGGACTGCTTCCCACTGCCCAGCAAGCTCCACCCCACACAGTCAGGCCGAGCCCCCACCACCAGAAAGCCGGCAGGCAGCACCAAGACCAGACCCCCAAGAGCCAGCCCACAGCCACCTTGGAATCATCCAGACTTTTCCCTGGATTCGGAATCGGCAGCATGAAACCCTGATCGAGCATCCCTGGTCCCATCCAAACCAAAAATGATCAGACCCATATTCAGTGAAAATTTCATGAGCACAAATACATTTATTGTCGAACATAAATATATAAATTATGATTATTGCTGTCTTTATCCAAATAAGAAAAGGTTTTTTGTTTTCTTAAAAAAAAAGGCTATAGGCATTTTTATTATTTTTTTACATTTTTGTCTTGTGTGATTGGAAAACAAAATCAAACAGTGCTGAGACAACATAAATAAAGCACCATTGAAGTGATGGTTGGTTCATTCCCAGGTGGACTTTGTCTCATCTCAGCTGATACGGTCCCATGCTGTGTTGTTGGTGTGTTTTCAGTCACGCACTGGCTTGCCAGTATAAAACTGGCCTGTTTGGACTCACGGTGGAAGAGCACCATTGTTGTTTTTACAAGATATCAGTTAGTTCCATCAGATTTGGGCTCCTTTGGAAAAGTGTGTGTGTGTGTGTGTGTGTGTGTGTGTGTCCGCAAAAGGCGGGTAGAGGCTTTGTGAGGAGCAAAGCTTGCCTAAACAAGGAGCCCATTCATGCACTTGTCGATTTGCTCTGCTTATTCATTCACTCTTTAAGGTGGACTTTGTTCTCTTTCTCTCTTTCCGTGTGTGCGTGTGTGTTGTCGCTACAGCAGACTGGGTGGGCATCGTCCTTATCAGCATTACAGTGATACAATATAGATTGTGTATGCGTTGTCTGTGAAATGCATTAAGGACCACTTATTATGCACAACAATTATTTTTGCATCTTTTCCAAATGGATTAAATAGCGACATTCAATAACCAACAACAAAAAACATTCCTGCTTGAATAAAAGTAAGCATAATATATTTCATAACAAAAATAAAGCATCTTCCTGCACGCCTCCTCCTTGGCACACAAATATCCAAACCATACGCAAGACTTGATACACTGTAATAATAATAATAATAATAATAATAATAATAATAGGACAACAAGTATGACAACAAAACGGTGATCTCCACGCATCCTCTCAGTTCTTTCACCTGGAAGAAAGCATATAAATAGTTTGTAGTTTGCAAAACTGTACATAGACGAGGGGACGGGATGTTCTCCTTCCCGCAAGAGTCCTTTACTTCGAGGGCACCCCCAGCTGGAGGTCATCCACTTTGTTTTTTCTTTTTTTTTGGAAGGCTCCATGCAACTTTTTCACCGAATTCTTATGCGTGTCTTGTTCAAGCAAATGTTCGACACAGAAAATCCCTTTTGGCCTCCACAGCGTCATCCCCTCCTCTTCCTCTTATCAGTCACTGAATAGTTCTTGTTTTTTCAAGCACCTTTGGCATCATTTCTTATTTTCATCAGTCTTGTCTTTCGGGAAAAGTTCTTTGAAGCAAAGAAGTGTGGCGATGAATGAAGAAGGCCCCTCCCATGCTGACGTCTTCTTTTATTTATTTTTTCCCGATTGCTCTCACCTCACGTCCACTAACAGGGAAAAAGAGGGAGAAAGATTAGACATTAGCACACAAAAACACTCCATTCTATCTGGACACAGGAGTACAGCAATCCCTCACCATGTCGGGCTTCGAATTTCGCTGCTTCACTCTAACACGGGTACAACTCAAAAAATATGCATCTTTCAGCAAATTTGATGTATTTTTTGCCTAAATGAAACATTTTCAGTGGCCAAATGAAGTAAAGTACAAACGTAAGGCATTCAGACGACACGTTCAAAGACGTGATATGTACTGTAGTATTCTACACTGGTCACTAGGTGTCAGTAATGTTACATTGAGACAATAGCCTCCGCAGGAAGTACTGTACAGAACAGGAAGTTAAAAAAAGAGCAACAAGGAAGTGTCCCAAAGTAACATGTGAGTCTAATATTATGTCTTATTTTCTCTTATTGGGTAATAGGAGTTTACAGGTGACCATAACGGTGTTATTTCATGTCTAGGGGGCTCTAATAATAACGTGTGACTGTAAACGGGTTTTCTGTGCTGTAACTACCAAAATATTCCATTTATTAAAAAGGAATAGTACTTTGCGGAAATTCACTTATGACGGTTGGGTCTGCAACCAATTCAACGTGGTAAACGAGGGATTACTGTACATCAAATTGTTCTGTGCTCAGTTGCATTCATTTCTGCATGCATCTTGACAAATGGAAGAACACTGTATTCTTTAAAAACAGTGGACCCTCGGAACTTGAATAGTTTGGACGGTTGAGAAAGTCAAATTTGTAAATTTTGTAGGATTGGACCGTGAGTCCACTGTATGTGTGTCATATTTCTAAGATTTGCCACAAGCGTGGTAGAAGAAGGTGATGACAAGGACGTGACGGAGGTGTTTTTATTACAGTATATGAAAACAATAACAATCAGGCCAGAGTGACATCAAGCGTGCACACATGCCTCGCAAATCACAGCATGCAGCAGCAGCCCTCCTCGGCCTGACGTGATTGGTGGCTTTTACAGCAGTGATTTGGGCTGCACCTGATGGCGCCCCCTGTTTGGCAAGGTGGAAGGACGCCTACCTTTTCCCATCCCAGCTCTCCAGTGGGCATTGAGAGGGAGGAGGAGGATGGGGGGGGGGCCTAATTGGTTTGACTTTATTATGTCACCAGTAAATCCTTGTGTAGCTTTTTAGGTTTCCTTTTTTTACCTTTAGACCTACGGTGGCCTGAAAACACAAAGTCAAGGCAGGGTTGAATAGTAAGAAAGGAAGAAGCAGGCTTTATGATACCGAAAGAGTCCTGGGACAGAAGCAGAGACTAATAAATACTTGCCATGCCTTATCAGCACACATCATATCTGCTCCAAGGGAGAGAACGACTTGACATCAAGGCACTGCGTGGCTGTCATGCCAGGCAGCCTTTGGACGTCCTCTCCCTTAACACACATCTTTAAGAAGCTCTTTACAGTTTTGCAACACGTTTGCCACCTGACAGGTGTGTCAATCTGCTCGGGAGCATTTAGAGGACAAAGTTCAACAGGTGCAAAAGTTTTAGAAAGCCAGACAAAAGAGGAAGAGACTCATCGAGCACACATGAAAAGGGCAGGAAAGGATGAGGGTAGGCTTTGTTTTTGTTTTTGTTTTTTTTTAAATCAGGGGACTCTCTTAGGGTGCTTTCACTCTTACAGTTCACGTTCTCTGGTCTATTTCCCTCCTGGATTGGTTTCTTTTCTCTTTGAGCAAAAACCGACGCAAACGAGGGGTGTCACGAGATCAAACGATACACAAGATTGAGTCTACGCTAACGACAAGATTTTAACTTTACTTTTATGAAAAATACAATGAGAAAAATGTATGACAATTGATTGCAATCCACTACTATAATTTCTACTATGTTACACGCTCTGTGTGTATGCTAGCAGCCCCGCCTCCACTCACCGAGACAAAGAGACTGTATGACTAACAAAAGGGTTCACTCTGTTCATACCATTGTTCTACGGAACAAATGCGCTTGGGGACTTTGAAAGCAATGCACAGAGTGAGTGAATCCTCTTCCTGCCTGTTTGGAGGTGGGAGACTAGGAAAACAGACGTGCATGCATCTGTCAGGCAAAATGATTCATTTTCATTTATTGTGTGATTCATGAATTTCTCATCCCAGGCCTAGTCCCCACGAGCCATATTTTTCTCAACGAGAAATCTTTTGACGTTTTAATCTCGCGAGATCTTGTGACATCCCTACCGCTAATTCAAAGCAGAATTTGATGAGAAAATCATTCGCGCTAACCTTATACATGCTAAACCACGTTTGCTAAGCCAACACTCTTATCTGCAGTTACGTCACCACTACGTCATTTAGAGTCAAATACGATTGGTTTATTGGATCGAGCACCACAAATTCATTTGAAACCACACCCAGGTAGCCTCGGATCCGCACCAAGGGGGAAAGTCAACTGGTTTTCCCTTCAAGCGGACCAAAGAGTGCTAGTGTGAAAGCATCCAAATTAGGTCTGTTGACACCCAGAAACACGGGCTAACACGTACCCGTTTCTGCATCGGAATGCTCCACGACGTGATGCTGTGATGTGCACACGCACTCCAGGTGGTCTTCTAGCCGTACAAAGACCTCTTTCAGCTTGGGCCTCCTCTTGACGTACTCCACCTTGGCCACCTGCAGGAAGGAGCACAGAGAGACAAGGTTAGCAGGTGCTAACATTAACATTTTTCTCTGCATCTACACGGTCTACATGGATGATCTCGGCATCAAAGTAAAGGTGGGACTTTGATGGTTACTGTAGACATGAAAATGTACAATAAATGTTTGCTAATGGTTTTGGTGTCTTTTAGTTGACAGTTATGTGGATGCATGGTATGTGTATCTTCATCCAGACGTGGCGCATCAGTTACTGTAGCAACACAGATGCAAACCAGCTGCCCCTGTACAGGGGTCCCATGGTTTAAGAAAAAAGACCTTCTGCCTCTGCTTTCAGCTGTTAAGCAAACGCGTAAATGGGGCGGCGGGCCCTTGTCCAAGCAGGCCAGAACAAAGGGACAGTTGAAGGTAGAACAGGAAAGGTTTAACTAGAGGACGTGCTGAGGAATTCCCGTTACCACCATCATGACTATTCCACTGGATCCTCCAACTTCAGGCATGGAGGAGCATCCACTTCCAGGTCATTGGAGTCATTACTCCTCAAGGGCATGGCGTTCCAATCAATTGGAGATACTCTTTACAAGTTTCTGAAGTGTGTCTGTGGGAATTTGTGGTCCATTCATCCAGAACTGTGGTCACCGTTGGACCAGAGGGCCTGCTTTTGATTGTACTGAGGTCTAGGAACCAACCATGTATTGATTCATTGATGAAGTGTTTTACTGCAGTTGTCTAGTTGGTGAAATCTGGTCAAAAGGACAGTTTCCAATCTATCAAACAGAAAATCAGCAGAAATTCTAACCAATAATTCGTTGAATGCAACCTTAGCCTCCTTAACCGAGAGCCAGGGTCCTTCCTAGTTAAAGGTGACTAGGTTATGTCGGCACCATCAGAGTTGTGCAACAGAGCGAGGTGGCTACATGCTTTTATGCTCTCTGATCTTGAGCACCAAAGGCAGGTACTGTAGTGTCCTGGGGTTTGCGGGGGGGGTCACCTCATCTCCAGTTCACTGCACGGGAGAGGATATGAGCCAGCCATTGGTCTCTGGTGATACAGTCGACATGAGACATTTCTGTATCCTGTGATGGCCCAGTGCCCAGTGGTGAATTAGTCATGCAGACAATTGAACATACCAAGCCTGTCTGCTAAAACAAAGCGTGGTGTTGACACTCACGCAGCACCGTGTCCCTCACGCCAGGGATGCAAAACAAAAAGGCTGCTGTGGCTACAATAGAAAGTTCAACCTTTCTGACTGTGTCTTTCCATGAAAGGAGGAGGAAGAGGAAGAAGAGGGGTGAGCAAGCAAGCAGAGGAGGTATGCGGCGAGCAAACGGAGCACAATGGCGTCTGGGTTGGCAATGGTGTGTTTACCATTGTGGGACCCTGACACGACCAGGGGGGAAAGGGGTCCCTGATCGGAGACGAAGCAAGCGTGTGAAGGATTATTCGGGGGATGTGTTTGCGGGGGGTTATTGTAGGAAGAGGGTGGAGGCACTTGGCTGTGATCATGAACGGCATCGGATGACATTCATGTGTTACCTATTAACATCAAGTTTCTAGGTTACCCTGCTGAAGAAACGTACTACGCAAATACTGACCGCTAGATAAGCCGACAGACGCTATCAAGCGGTTGTTGTTGTGGAAAAGACATGGACACTAGAGCCTTGTTTACTTTTCTACGCACTTTATCCCTGCAATGGTATACAACTTTGCATGTCAGTGAGTACATTGGTCGCTAACTGGTGTGCAGTATGTGGAAATTGTGCAAGTAATTTCTGTCGCGTCTTGGATCTTCCTTGTGATTTTTTTGTTAAAGGGATAGTTCCGATTTAGAAAAAAAAAAAATCCAAACTATTCCTTTTTTTTCCTCTTTTCCTTTTTTTTCCTTGTTTGCCTCCTTCCTGCTCTTTTCACATTCTCCATCTGCAGCTGCGGGAAAATATAGACTTACCTTTCTTTATTGCATGAGCAAGGGGTGATGCCTGCTTTTGCGTGGCGTCACACGGGACGCAGCGAGACACAGCGGGAGCCCATCATGCCACGACTGCTTCACAATGCCATTTTCGGTCACAAATTGTGAAGTGCGTAATTTATGCCTTAACAGAATGCAAACAGTGCGCAAATTTAGTCTTTGCGCTTTTCAGACGTGCCATAAATAAATAACACGTATTTCCACGGGAAATCGCAGGGCAATGCGGAGGCAAAGTGCGTTCAAGTGCCAGAGACTGGCAGATGAAAGCAATGACTTCACTGCAATTCCTTTAGTTGAGGTCCATGCTCCTGAATAAAACCACCAAGCGGCACTGTTGTGTCCAATGACCTGGATTCATTCATTCATATTCTATGCCGCTTGTCCTCATTAGGGTCACGGGGGTATGATGGAGCCTATCCCAGCTGACTTTGGGCCCACAGGGCCCATATAGACGAACAACCGCTCACTCACATTCGTACCTGTAGACATGGGACAGCAAATGAGCCTGAGGCCGACTCCACCGCGACTCGGCTAGTAGTTCAGCGCAAACTGAGCCCAACTGTACTGCTTGGTGGAAACACAAACATCCAATGACAGTCTGATAAAGCGATGACCCCCCCACCCCTTCATGAGAGGCCCCTGCCGGCTCCTATCATCGTTCTTCCCACTGCAAGGTGAAAAACACTCCAGGAGGTCCCATTCACATGAATGTGCACAACAATACTGCTCAAACAACCTCTAGCTCTGCCTACTTTGTCAACACTCTCTCCTAGATTGTGTGTGTGTGTGTGTGTGTGTGTGTGTGTGTGTGTGTGTGTGCTTGTTATGGAAAGGTGTTAACAGGGAAGCTGCCTACTTTCCGAAGCAGATTTATTTCGGCCTCACCGCCAACCACTTCTTCACCCGCGTACAAAGGCTTCTTATCCGGCGCGGAGTCAATGACTTCCCACATAAAACATACATCAGAGAGAGACCCCCATGCTACGACGAGGGGGCCCCCTACACTCTTTGTATAAATCAAACTGCTCCCAAGAAAGCCGGGGCCCTGAGAAAGAGTCCCTTGAGTGGCTTGTGGGATGATATCTGATCCACGGGGTTGGGGGGTGAGGCAGGGGGCTCTGGGAAGTGCACCCCTTTTTCTATTTTGGAAAGCAACACATGTAGACATGCTTAGAGGTTACATATTTCAAGAAATAACTGCATCTCAGCTTTGCCATATTGGTGACACCTCACTCTTTGCTCTTTTTTTCCCCCCATTTTTACTTTTAAAAAAATGTCATAAATTTACTTCCCCTATTATAATAACTTTATTCCTATAATATATCTTTCTCCAACCAAATTTTCCAGAAATTACAACTTTGTTTTTCTCATTTTCCATTTGTGTTTTTTGTTTACATTTTCCAACTCTCAACTTTCTTCTTGTAAATTTTCTTCACGTAATTTTCGACTTTATTCTCATAATATAACTTTTTCAAAATAAAACTTTGTTTTGTTTGTCATAATATTAGGACTTTTTTCTTTCATATTTGGACTCTATGGTGCTAAAATGACGTTATTGTTCTTCATAGCATCACGCGTTTATTCTTGTTAAATTGTTTTTTTGGGGTTTTTTTTACATTTTCCAATCATTTCAACATTCTTGTAAATTTTCTTTGAATTTTTGACGTCATTCTTTTTTGTTTAAATCAAAGTGCTCCCAAGAAAGCCGGGGCCCTGAGAAAGAGTCCCTTGAGGGGCTTGTGGGATGATATCCGATCCACAGGGTTGGGGTGAGGCAGGGGGCTCTGGGAAGTGCACCCCCTTTGGTTTGTCCCAGGCCGCCCCCCCTCCCCAACTTCCATCCCCACCAAAGAGCCCTCTGTGTAAAGCTGATTGTCCTGGTCGGCTTTAATTGGGAATTCCCTGAGCGCTGATGAGAGCATGACGGAGGGGAAAGTTTTACTCACGCCTTCCAAGGAAAACACAACGGGGATGTGGATGTGCACCGCGGGCCACGAGGACTTGGAAGAGGGACAAAAAACAGAGCGCAAATAAATAAAAATGCGTGTTTGTTTGGAGAATGGAGGGATGGAAAGCGGCGAGGGCGGGGCAGCAACTCATCCGTCGGGGAGGAAATTAGGCCAGCGAGACAATAAGAGCTTGTGCCCCCGCGAGAAGAAAAACTCCTAAGTGGCGGGAGAACCCAAACTTCCTCAACACAAAGGAGCTCTCTCTGAACTTCTGCGATTCGAACAAGGAAGAAATGCGAGAAGATCTCCCGAGGAGGGGGGAGGCGACCTGCTGCTGCCCTCTTCTTCAACCCGTCATAACGTGTGCACTCCGGGTGACGAGTGCTACTACTCACTACTAAAATGACCTTATTGTTCCTCACATTACGTTTTTCTCATAAAATTCCAACTTTTTCTAGTTAGATTACAACTTTTTAAATCTTTATACTTGTAAAATTAGCGATTAATGGGCGGGGTAGCGGGAATGTAAGAAAATGCAGAAATAGCGGCAGGCACATGTGGTACGAGACTCCTTGGCCACGCTTTGCTATGCCCAATCGCAGGTATTTCTCAGACGTTTGCTCACGCGAGTTGTACGGCGTTGTTTACAGCCACGTCGAGAAGCTAATTGCTGATGCTGCTATCCGTTAGCTTCACGAGAGATACGCGCATAGCTAGATAGACACTTTATTAATCTCCAAGAGAAATTCACATTTCCAGCAGCTCTGCAAAAATGTCATAATTAACTTAATCACAAAATAAAACAACCAAGGCAAGACATGAAATAAGAAAATAGAATAAATAAATAAATACGGAACAGATCACATCAAATTTGTAGTGCAATTATACATTAATAATGATCATAACAGTGATACATAATAAGGTAATAAGTCCAGTCCAGTCCAGTCCAGTCCAGACACGGCATCGGAATCGGAAATTGAGAGTTGGACAATATCGGCATATCGCTTATCGGCAAAAAGGCCAATATTGGACATGCTTACTTTATTCCCATTATATTTCCAGTATTTCCCCAAGATAATTTACCAAAAATTATAACTTTTTGATTTGTTGGTCATATTACGACTTTTTTTTTTTTAAAGAAAAAGTATTTTTTCTTGAATATTTCAATGCTATAATAAAACTAAAACTCTAAACTCTAAAACTCTAGAACTCTAATGTTTCAACTCTATGCTACTAAAGTGTAATATGTGATACCAATGTAATATGTGATACCAATGTAATATGTGATACCAATGTAATATGTGATACCAATGTAATATGTGTAATATGTGATACCAATGTAATATGTGATACCAATGTAATATGTGTAATATGTGATACCAATGTAATATGTGATACCAATGTAATATGTGATACCAATGTAATATGTGTAATATGTGATACCAATGTAATATGTGATACCAATGTAATATGTGTAATATGTGATACCAATGTAATATGTGATACCAATGTAATATGTGATACCAATGTAATATGTGTAATATGTGATACCAATGTAATATGTGATACCAATGTAATATGTGATACCAATGTAATATGTGATACCAATGTAATATGTGTAATATGTGATACCAATGTAATATGTGATACCAATGTAATATGTGATACCAATGTAATATGTGATACCAATGTAATATGTGTAATATGTGATACCAATGTAATATGTGATACCAATGTAATATGTGTAATATGTGATACCAATGTAATATGTGATTCCAATGTAATATGTGTAATATGTGATACCAATGTAATATGTGATACCAATGTAATATGTGATACCAATGTAATATGTGTAATATGTGATACCAATGTAATATGTGATACCAATGTAATATGTGTAATATGTGATACCAATGTAATATGTGATACCAATGTAATATGTGATACCAATGTAATATGTGATACCAATGTAATATGTGTAATATGTGATACCAATGTAATATGTGATACCAATGTAATATGTGTAATATGTGATACCAATGTAATATGTGATTCCAATGTAATATGTGATACCAATGTAATATGTGATACCAATGTAATATGTGATACCAATGTAACTTGTATGCATGTTCAAATAAATGAAACCATAACAAAATGACTTTTTTTCCTATCATTGAGTTCATTCTCGTAAAATTGTGACTTTCTTTTTTTTTTCTTTTTTACATTTTCCAACTTTTCCGATATTTTACAATTTTTTTTTAAAGAAAAAGTATGCTCTACCGAGGGGGCGTGTGAAACCTGCTGCTGCTGCCGTCTTCTTCAACCCATCATGACGTGTGCACTCCGGGTGACGAGTGGATGGGGCTATCATGCAGAAAGGGGAGCATTTATCACCTCTGCCATGCTCTGCGTGGCACAGCCCTCTCTGATATATAAGGGATCGCCAGATGTGGATATCTAAGGGCAGCAGAAGGTGCAATATCAAATATCAAAGAATCCCTGAAGCACGTCTTTAAAGCCTCCTTCATGATCCTCCACAGAACAATGCCATTACATTACAAAGAGAAGGTCGTGGAGGTGAGCCCAGAAGACTTGTGGAAAGGGTGAGGAAGGAGGGAGTGATTTCATATAACAGACAATCAGACTCCAGTAGTGCAGGAGGGAGGGGAGGATGAAGTCATGAGGGGGAGAGTGAAAGGCAGGACGGAGGAGGAGGACGATACAAAAAAATGAAAATGAAAATGCTACTTTTTCCCCTGATGTGGTCCAGCCGGTGTGCAAGTAGCCGAACGCTCCGACTTCTAACCCGGTCGGGATGCTCCCATGACCCGTCCGGCCTCCTCTGCACTTACAAAAAACCCCTCCATCCTCCTTTTTCATCTGAGACTCAATCAAACGGGAGTAGCAAGCGGTCATGTGATGCATCATAAATCATCACTTTTTACCGCCGGCCCCAACATCTGACCCGTTGTCGCCGAGGTAACAGTCAGTGTGTTCATGTGTGTCAGGATTGCGGGGGGCCCCCCCCCCCACACTCAGTGCTGTGACTACATCCGCCCTTCACTTTGATCCGGCAGCCATCAACACTTCATTACTCCGCGGCCCGTCTTCCTTCGCGCACAAACGGCTTTGTCGCTACGCTGCGGTGGGGGGAGTTTATGTAGCCTAGCATAGAGCGCACTGCGTCTCTCGCACGTGCACACACACGAAAACAATCTCCCTCTTAGGTTTACACAGATGTGAGCCGATGACCCCCTCCAACCTCTGCCAAATAGTTGAACACGGCGCCATCCAAAGTGACTTGTTGCCAAAATATAGCACCATGATTAGATGTAGCTACCTTATACGGTGAAAGGTTGAGCCCGCTCACATCATTCAGTGGTTCTTGCAGGAAATGAGTAGGAAATAAGTGCTAGAACACTTTAGAACAGAAACTCAGTTTGATGGCTTAGGGCTCGTTCAAGGACACTCTTGGAATTATTTGGCACCAAAAGCACCTCCCTCCCTCCATCCCTCCATCCCTCCATCCATCCATCCACCCACCCACCCATCCATCCATCCAACCACCCACCCACCCACCCACCCATCCATCCATCCATCCATCCATCCATCCATCCATCCATCCATCCAATGCTGAATGACTTCTGAGGCGTGCATAGGATGAGTGACAGGGAAGTAAGCACCGTTCCACCCGTGTCCTGGCGTGTTTACTCGGGGCCCCCGCTGGAAGAACAAAGAGGCGTTGCGATTCATACGTGCACACACAAGTACACAATGTGTGAAAGAATGCCAAAGCGCACACACTCATGTGGCGTCGTGTACTCGCCTAAGTCCTTCCTGTCCTAACAGCACCTGCTTGTGGCCAGAAAAGCATCAGTAAGCATCAGTGGACACAGAAGAAGACATTCATAGGAACGTCTCCACATTTGAGTGCTGCTACACTTGGACAACAATCTAAATCAGGGGTGTGGAAAACGTGTTCTGTCAAGGATGCACCTTGGCCACTTGGATATCTTGTAAAGCAACACATGTAGATATGCTAAGAAGTGATTCTATATTTGGTCATATAGGTGAAAAAGCATATTAATATCAACTTCACAATTTGCTTTTTTTAAAATTTTCCAAATATTTCAACTTTCTTCATAAATCTTCAGACATTTTCTTCCTGTAATATTGTGACTTTATTCCCGTAATATTATAACTTTTTCCCCAACCTAAATTTCCAAATATTAAACTTTTTCAACTTTTTTCCAGACAAAATATTTTTTCTTTAGTATTTCAGCTTGATGCTAAAAAAAATAACATTTTTCTTTATAATGTCATGAGTTTATTGTTGTAAAATTGTGACATTCTCGTTAGAATGACCTTTTTCGCTTTGTATTTTGACTTTATTCTCATAAAATATTTTTTTCCATTTCAGTTCGTTTTTTTTCTTTTTTTTACATTTTCCAACTTTTCTTGTAAATTTATTCCCGTAATATTTTGACTTCATTATTTCTCTCCAACATAATTTACCAAAAATTGTTTGAATTTACTTTTATTTAATGAAAAAACCCCCACATTTTTTCTGTGATATTTCAGCTTTATGCCACTAAAATGGTTATTTTACCCATAATATCGCTTACTTGTATCACTTGTATCCTTCTCATAAAACCTTTTTGTAGTTAGATTACAACTTTTGTAATCTTTATTTTGACTTCATTGTACTTACTACTTTTCCATTGTTCCTGCTGCTTTTTCTTTTACCTTTCTTGTTAGATTATATTTTTAGAATATGTAGAGGCCATAGGCCGCATATGGCCCCCAGGCCGTACTTTGGAGAGCGTCTGATTTAAAAGTATTTTATTACCATGCCAGTACAGACTTATACTGTATAGAGTCCACCCAGATGCAAAGCATAAAGGAAGAGGGTGAATAAATAAGTAAATAAGTAATAAATGAGGCGTATTTGGGGAAATGCAGAGTGGCAGTGAATGTGTTCTTTTCCTGTCCGTGGCCCAGCAGAAGCAAAAACAAGCCCAGCCCCTGGGTGGAAGGGTAACATTTTAAAATTTCAAATAACTTCTATTGCGGCCCAAATGCTGAGAGGAGAGACAGGAAATGAACAGAAAAGAGGTTTTTGCTGTGAGACAATGTCGCCTGTAGTGGAAGACCGTGTAACAGCAACAGAAGGATAGCCCCCGGAGGCCCGTTCTACAGTGTGCTAGTTTTTCCAAGTGTCACACAGGGGGCAAAGCGGCGTGGATCACGGCATGCCGGCTGAGTCGAGCCTCGGTCGTCAGCGTGTCTCTCGAGCGGTCGTCGTCTCGGTGGCCGCAGACAGAGCTCCCATTGACCACACAGACTCGCTCGCAGAGAGACGGACAAGTTTGCATGCAGACAGCTGGTCTTGCTTCAATATGACTCAGCATTTCTGCTCATAAAAAAACCTTGTTTGGAGCCAAAAGTGAAGATGAGACCGGATCCGGTCGCGTCTAGGGGGAGTTTGTGTTTGTCGATGCTCCCATGCACACAACTGAGGACAGAGTTGTCTCTTTCCAGCTCACAGACAAGACAACAGAGTCCAGACTCTTCCACGTCTGTCCTGTTTATCCCACAGTTGCCTCGCAAAAACAGAGCTCATAGCTGTCATACCTCCACCAAGAGCTACGTATAAATACAGCGGGCGTTTGACTCATCTCAAGCCACGGCGATTCTTCCTGATGCTGAGCAGAAGGACTTGTTTGTAGCGACCAGGAGAAACTTCTGGGAACTGCAACCCCTTTTTGAGTCCTTCGCCCTTTCATCACAGGGAATTTGAACAAAACAAAGAGCCAAACAAGAGCTGCACAGTAGCTGGACACGATCAAGAAGACAGATGGGCATTTTAAATCCATGCATAGATTTTTGATCAGTCTGGTGCTGGCGATGTTGCATAATCAGCTTGCACACGTAGAAAGGCACACACCTACACCCTGAAGTGGCACAATCTGGCGCCAGTTGGATGCAGACACATAGCCACACACCACTGATCCACATAGGGAAAGGGTACCGCCCCTGTGTGGGTGGGACTCCAGGACAGCAAAACAGAATAGGCAATTCCAAGTTCAACGCATCTTCTGTGATGACATGAAATCCAGCGCTGAGCTTTGTGACATCTTCCAGACAATTACTCAGAAAAGCGTGTCCGACTAATCTCTTCTCAGGATAAACGAACTGGTATGTTTCAGAATCACAGAGCACATGGGATTACGACGAAGGTTTGGTAGTTCTGGTACCAGCGGACAGTTCATTTTCTCCATTGTGTACCAAAGAACCCGTGTCAAACGGCAGACATTTTTCACACGGGTGGTCTTGTGTCTATTTGGAGTACCCCATGGGGCCGCCCACCCTGCCCTGACTGACAGGTGCCGACAACCCCCCCCCCCTTTCCTGCGGTCCTAGCTTTGGCACACTGGCCCGTCACCAAGCACAGGATTGAGTGATGAAGTAGTGAAGGCGGCTGTAATGGAAGACGTATGGGGTCCGGGGGAAGGGCTGGGGGGAGTTAAGGCTGCCGCCGCCGACCACTCGCTGTGCGGTGCCCGGCCAAGGAGTAAAAGATGGAGTCGTTTACTTACCTCCTGAGAGGGAAATTGGCGCGGGATACAATGACGACATGAAATGGTATGAACGTGGGTTTGTGTTTACCTTAACGGTGCGGTGGTGCTTGCGGGAGGGCTGGCAGCGCATGTTGCTGGTGTTGCAGCAGCCCGTGCAGCGCTTCACCTCCACACAGGGCGGCCATATCAGGAAGTTTGCCGACGTGGGATCCACCTGGCTCCTGGGGATCTCGTAGATCACCGTACGTGTCTTGCACACCGCCGGGACCGCCTCCTCCACTGCGGGGAGAGGGGAGGGGAAGGGCGGAGCTAATTGAGCCAATTGAGCCTTGGGTATGAAATAGTTCCAGTGCATGCTGAGATATTGCTGTAATGTGCCCATTCACTCCCAGCCGCTTGGCACATTCCTTTCCTGGCTATTATTCCGTGACTCACTCGCTTACCTCCGATCACGCCCAACATCGCTATTCAGAAGACACCTAAAATGCTTATCTTGAACACAATACGGGCTGAAGTCTTACTTCCTGTATGGGCCAGGTGTCCTAATACTTTTGCCCATACAGTGCCTAAAGAGATTTTAAATTAATGTGTGGAGAAAGTTGTAAGACTACAAGAATAAAATCAAAATATTCTGTGAATAAAGTCATAATATCACAAAAAGAAGTTGAAATAGTTGGAAAATTACACACAAAAAACAAGCAGAAATGGAAAATAAGCTGTAATTTTACGACAAGTCGTATTCTAACAACAAAATATTGGGAATACATTAGTAATATGAGGATATACTGTATACACGGATATAAAACCATAAAACCTTTTTGGAGGTGTTTTAATAGCAGGCTTTCTAGACGTGTCCCAACTCTTTTTACCTGTTTTTCGATCTTTAGAACGTACTCCTGTGTGTTCAGGCCTCACAAAAGGGCAAATATGATTGGCAAAATTCCCAAAAAAGTTTTCCTTTAAGTTCCTGCAGTGAACAGAGTGTGTGGTGAGCAGAAAACTGTAAAAAAAAAAAAAAAAAAGCTCCAGAAAATGCGTTTTCCAGGGACTAGGGGAAGCCCCAACAGTGTTCTATCCTCTAAGGCGAGGCTCACGCTGCCACACTTTGAAACCCCCCGTGCTCAGAGAAGGAAAGACATCTTCAGATCTATTTGGACGACTTCCAACATATACTCAATGCACTTATAAAGCATGTCAATGAAATATGACCCAACGCTATCTTCCTTTCAAGTGCTGTGCTGTCGGGAACGCGCACTCGCACACGCGCGCGCGCGCACACACACTCCATGGCACTCGCACCACGATCAGATATCATAGCGCATGGCATTTTATGAAGAAATCTGACGGAACACCCGGCGAGCTGCAACTTGAAGCCTGAATGTGTGGAATTTCCACACTGAAGGACATATTCCTCTCCTGACGCGTGTCTCTTGGAAGCCCTCCGGACACTCAAAGTGCATCCTCACGCACCAGCATAAACTCTTCATCACGGGGCATAAATACTACGTGCACTGCTTCATTAAGGCGGCATGAAAAAGCCACTAAACATTAGCTTGGTTGGAATTGAGTGTTAAGTCTGTTCTTAAAGAGGTGATGAAGATGAAGTGCCAGGCGTCACCTGTGCCATCCTAATGCAACTTCTGCACAGCATATCAATAAATAATCCAACAAACCAAATTATAAAATGTATGTCAAAAATATTAAATATAGCAATTTTATATCAACTGTATTTGTAGTTTAGAGTTTATGCTAAAAATAATCAAATACATTTAAATTGAAAAGTATTTCAATTTTAAATGTATTGTAATTTAGTTTGTCCTAAAAATAATAAATTCATTTTAAATTAAAATACATGAAATATGTCAAATTTATTTATTTTTACTTGTTTAGTTTAGTTCATACTAAAAAAAAGTACAATAAATTGAAATCAATTAGAAATGATATTGAATATACCAAATACTTTTTACATTTATTTTTATTTTAGTATATTTCTTTCTTTAAAAAAAAACATAAAAAAATGAAATATTTCAAATATTTCACATTTATCTTTAGTTAAATTTTATACTGAAAAAAATAAAAAAGAATTTTAATAAAATATATTGAAAATACCAAATACTTTAAGTTTATTTTTATTTTAATATAGTTCATTCTAAAAAAAATACTTAAAATCTGTGAAATATTTCAAATATTTTAATTTTATACTTAAAAAAATAAAATTAATTTGTTTTAATAAAATATATTGAATAGCCCAAATATTTGAAATATATTTGTAGTTTAGTGTATATAATTTATTTTTTAATTATTTAATTTTTTTATTGTATTCAATAAAATGAAATGGTAGCACTGCCAAAGCTTATGGGTACAGCTATGATCTACAATCTAATATGATGTCAAATTTAATCCAAATCTACAAAATGAATTAGGAGCCTGCAAAAACAATCACTAACCTGATTGGATTATGTTTTGTGACATACTGTATACAGTAAAAGGGTCTGAACATGTTAAATGGGATTTTCCTTGTTACATGCATGTAAAAGACCCAATCTGGATCAAATCCGGATGAAACGCTCCACTGTAAAGTGGCTCAAACGGCTTCCACAATTTCTATGACATCAGAAATGTGGATTCGAACCAAAAGAAGAATGTCAACCCATCAAAAAAGAACCTGTACACGAACAAACCACTGGAACAATGCTTTTGTGATTATAATAGTAAACATAATCAGTCTTACCGATGCTCCTCTTGCGGCGGCTGTGTAGCTGCGAGCTCTTCAGGTCGCTATAGTAACCAGGGTGACGGGAGTAGTTCTTGGGGTGGTGGTGGTTGTTGTGGTGTTTGTGATGCTTGGGCGCCTCGATGACATCGTTTCCCGTACCTCGTCAAAACAGAAGGTAGTCACGTTAATAACGGCCCACTCGTGACCCTCGAGCCGCCATCGATGTTTTACATACGCTTCGTCACACTACTCCTAATGAGATGCGTGGTCCCCATGGCTTAGAACACCCCGCAGGGCTGTGGGTTGCATGTATGCATGCATTTGAATTGTTCAGGTAACTTTCTTTTTTTCGGCCCAGTGCATCATGGCTGACGGCCCGCATCACATTTCAGCAACTTTGGAAGAACAGCATCTCCTGTATGTCTCGCACATGTTGCATAGAAATCCTGCCTAATCCTATGTATTCCATGTTTGCTAAAGTAAGTACTTGGATGTACTGTAGGTCACTTGACAGGAGAGGGAAATTGTAAAAAAAACCACAAAAAAAAGTTATTCATACAAAACTGTCAGAATGGGCATTCTATGCTGCATTCAAGGCTGCTGGGAAGTAGGAACTTTTACACTTGGAGTCCAGATGCTCTAAGAAACACCCACTGTAACTTTGGGGTGCTCAGCCGAAGCACCACCACCAAATTTGGTACGCACCGTTAGGCGGCTGACAAGCACGTGTGTAAAATTTGAGCGAGATTGGTTAAAAAAACATGGCCGCCGCCAAGCCAAATGTCTGTGCAAAGCCACGGGCGGGACTTGGCAACTATTTGTCCATAAAGCCTTGGTCGCAACCGGTCGTACGGGCGCCGGTCTGCATCGTCGTCAGCTCAACTTCGGTTTGCCTTGTAGTTGAGATTGAATCACCAGCGCCTCTGCTGGCTAGAACCCGTCACTGCACTCCATTTTGCTTCCAAACCCAATTCATCAACTATCACATTTACACAATCCATTCTTTGGAGTTCCAGCAAATTTTTCCTGCTCGGAAGCTGGAAATTTGCACAGGTTCTATGATGTCACCTGTTGATTGTCTGGGGGGCTATCCACACGGAAAACAAGTATTTTATGGTTTCATCCTTTCATGCACACGGAAAACAAGTATTTTATGGTTTCATCCTTTCATCCACACGGAAACCAAGTATTTTATGCTTTCATCCTTTCATCCACACGGAAAACAAGTATTTTATGGTTTCATCCTTTCATGCACACGGAAAACAAGTATTTTATGGTTTCATCCTTTCATCCACACGGAAAACAAGTATTTTATGGTTTCATCCTTTCATGCACACGGAAAACAAGTATTTTATGGTTTCATCCTTTCATCCACACGGAAACCAAGTAGTTTATGCTTTCATCCTTTCATCCACACGGAAACCAAGTATTTTATGCTTTCATCCTTTCATCCACACGGAAACCAAGTATTTTATGCTTTCATCCTTTCATCCACACAGAAACCAAGTATTTTATGCTTTCATCCTTTCATCCACATGGAACCAGCGTTCTGGGTGACCTCAAACGATATATTTTTTTAATGGCTTCCATTGTGTCAAAATCTGAAAATGTCGGCTTGTCGTTTCGGCGTAGACAAGCTAACCGCCACTTTCTGAAAACGATGTCACCAACCTATCGCCGTCACATGACCATAAGTGAGCTTTGACGACAAGCCAGCATAATATCTGAATATTTCGATATTGTCTCAAACTCCAAAATGAGTTCCACTTGGTCAGAAGTCTAGAAGAGCCTCGGAAAGTAGCAGACGACAGGCTTATGCGCATGCGTTCCTTCTTCCTCTGTAGTTTGGTGTGTCACGTGGTTCCCAGCAACACACGTAGGTGTGCCTTGTGTATTACAGCCTTGTCACCCAGTCTCGTCTTCTATTCGGGTCAGGTGGACCTCTCCAAGTCAAGAGCCTTGGGGGCTGTCCACACAAACGTTTTCAGGTCAAAACGGCAAAGTATTTTATCGTTTCAGCCTTTTCATCCACACGGAAAAAGGCCCTTTGGGTGACTGGAAACGTTTTTTTTTTTTTACGTGGCTTCCAGAGTGACAAAATCTGATAACGTCGGCTTGTTGTTTCCGTGTAAACAAGCTAACCGCTCCTTTCTGAAAACATGACATGGCCCATGTGAAGGCTTTGGCCCTCTGTCGTCATTTGGCTCAACCTTCCCAGTGACTCAGCAAAACGAGCAGCTTTCACACACAAAGTGCTCATTTGACAGGCGGTACTCGGTACTCAGTCACCATTAACCCTGCGCCTAATTAGCGCTGTCATGTCTCTTATTTAGCCCTAAATGTTTACCTTTGCCATCATTGCAGGCTATGAAGAAGGACGTGTTTTGCTCAGCTCAGCTATTTCTCTCTCTCGCTTGCACACATCTGATAAAGCTTGTTTTGGTCTCCACCCTGAATATTACAGCAGACTGGTAATAAAATAATCAAGTGCGCTCACACTCAACCCCGGCCTTTCCCGAAAGAGCAGAGTCTGAATGTTTGCGCAGTGGGTGGAGCCCGGTGCCCACCCCTGCGCACTTCACGTAAACTCACTCCGCTACATAAACTCCTCATTATCCGCCATCGCGTGTTCCTACAGTGTACACCAGCACAGCAGAGCATCGCCACGGGCCAGATACGCCGCACTCATCCAGCGCCTTTTGTGCTCTCACGACTGCCACTTGACGGGATTTCCTTCGCTAATACGCCACGTTTATTGTCTCTGGATGCCTTCTTCTCCCCAGAAAAAGCAAGTGAGGACATTTAACTTGAAACCATCAGTCAGAACGCCGCTGACCCCGGTCCGCAGAGAGGAAGCGTCTTCCACGCCGCACATGTGCTCAAAAACTCACACGCTCTGCTGTCACTTGGCCGCGTGATTTTCCTTCCAACAACCTTTTAAACACCACGGGTCACTGCCCAAAAACTCCCAGGGTGCCTCCACTCGCTCGCCTCCTGTCAGGAGGAGCGACAGTTTGTGTCAGAGCCCAGAGCAGAAGCGGAGGGAGAACATAAAGACGTCCTTTTATAATGCGCAGTCCATTTTTCAGCACTGCAGAAAGATCTGTCTCTGTTTTCCAGGGAGAACATTTGGCCATCGGATTGTCAGCAGTTGATGGTGGAAAGGAAGCAGCAGAAGATGTGAAACATGCGTCTGTTAGCGAGTCAAAACAAACGCCGAGCATTGTTAAAGTCAGAAAAGACGTTTACGGCTTGTTAATTACTGGCTCGTTAACTCCAGGGGGCAACGCTAGCTTAGCTATGTGAGCTACGGCGCTAACATCGTGCTAGAATTTACAGCTCTGACGTCTGTAGCTCACTGCTGGATAGCTGGCAGAGCTCCAGGCTTTATTTTAAAGATGTGTAGCGAAGCCTTTTTTTCTTTCTTTTTTTATCATGTCCATTAAGGTTGGGGTTTTTTTTTTCCATCCATGAAAAACTCGCAAAAGGGTCAGGGAAATTATTTGTTTTACACATTTGGTGCCCATAACAATGAACTGGTGAATCAATGATTAATCGAATATCCAATTAATTGACAACTATTTTGGTATCGATTTTCATTTTTAGTAGAGACGCATAATATCTTTTTTTTTTTTTCTCAAACCAATAACTTTCTGCTTCTCACGTATTTATCACGTATTTCAGGCCCCCGTGGTGACGAGTTTGACGCCCCTGGCCTGGGGCCTGCACGATTAATCGATTAATCAAAACACCAAGCTTCACTTGAATCGACTGACAAATGAATCGTTAGTTGCAGTCTTACTCGGGACAGACGGTAAGAGTAGTACTGTTAGAACATCAATTAAAAAGTCCATTTTGCATAATAGGGGACCTTGAACCACCATAATGCTCCTCAACTGGTCCATTTGTGTGGATGCCACCGCATGTCTGATTAAAATGTGGGTGGAAAATACACCTTTAAGACTTCCTCACTTCATGGTACAATTTCCTGTGGATTGCTTTGAGTCTGTTTGTTTATATTACGTGAAAGGTGATCATTGAATAACAGGCGGGATAACTGCATTACGGTAATGATGGGACATGTCTACGTGCACGTGCGTGTCGTGGGTCATTTCATTTGTTGTTTAAGTGCTGTTAAAGGTTTTATCTGACAATTGAAAATTAGTTTTCATGTCTTTTTTCTTTTTTTAAAGAGCTTCAAGGGTCAAAGGAAGTGCTGACAACGACTTGGAGGAAGAAAGGATGGTTGCACAACAACTTGCTCCTTTTCAGCAGGAATACAAACGCCACAATCCATAAACTCCCATCTCTACGCCCGCCCCATGCCAACAACCAATCCCTTGTCTTTCCATGTCCTCTGCAGACGCCAAAAACCAAAAATCCAGCCAGCACAAAGCAATCCATGAGTGTCGCCCCCAAAGCAGCCAGCCCCCCCTTTTGGAGGCCTTTGCCAATAATCCAAACATCTTTAGAGGCTGATTCATGGAAGTCATTCTACCAGCGACAGTTCCCACATTATTTCTGTCACACTTTTTGTCACATCTCCCACATCCCCAAAATAGATTACAGCTCTGGCCTGCTTCACATGTACAGTCCCACCAACGGTGCAGCTTTGAAAGTCTTGGACATTTGCAACAAAAGCTCTGAAAATACCCCTCGGGCGTCAAAAATCTTTTAATGAGCTTGCCAGGGCTGCCGAGCTGGCCCTCAGACAGATTTATGTCCTCGTAATAATAATCAGCCTACTACTGTTACCCTGAGAGACATTCCTCCGTTTGAAGCGAGACATGTTAATTCAATTATAAACACTTCTTCTCATGCTAGAGCCCCTTTAGGGGGTCTATTCCGGGCCATGTATACATTAAAACCATGCGGTCACTGTTGTGGCGGTGGTTCGATACCAAATGAATCATTTAGACGAAGTTAATGATGACTGAGGACTCTTTTCGGAAGAGATTTGATGAATGGCTGCAGCCTGCGTAAATACACGCTCATGTAAAGGCTCGGAAACTTCATCTGAAGTGGACCCGGTCTGCCACCAAAGACGAAGCAGCACCTCCAAGAACCTGAAGCTCGCGAGCAGCCGTGTCTCTTTACCGAATACGTGACAAAGTTAACATGATATTCCTGAATAAAACCCCAAGCGGGGGTCACACAACACACTGTAGTGTTGATAGCGATTGTTTCATCATACATGACACGGCTGTGTGCAGTCTTTAGGAGTTCTCTGGGTGCACAGTTATTTCCTGTCCAGTGGCGTTACCGTGGAGATGCCCTGTGCACATGATTCCAGGAGAGCATGAAGGGTGTGTGTGTGTGTGTGTGTGTGTGTGTGCCAAAGCAACAACACCGCTTCACTACGCTGCCTCACAACTATGCAATGTTCAAGTCGGGTGGGAATGCTGAGAGACAAACATTCAGTCACACCAAAAAAACAGTAGTTATGGTGTGAATGCTCATCTTTCGCCATTCAGACCAGAAATAAACGTGTGAATGCTGAGAGACGAGTGGTCACACTAAACATATTCGTGTGCATGCTGAGAGACCACCACGAACAGTCAAGATATTTTGTGCATCCTAAACATTTACTGTGTGAATGCTGCAAAGATTAGCATTCACACGAACGCTACGTGGTGCGTCCTAAACATTTGTGTGCATGCCGAGAGACCACCATTCATACTAACGCCAGTTTGTGCTTCAAACATTCATTCTGTGAATGCTGCCAGACAAGCATTGACATTAATGCCATTTTGTGCACCAAACATATTTGCTGTGTGAATGCTGAGAAACGAGTCACAATGCAATTTTATGTGTGAATGCTGCAATATGAGCATTTACGTCAAGGTGTCCGAAGTCAGCACTGCGTGAATGCTAACAGGCGAATGCTATTTCGTACATCTAAAGCACTTTGTCTCAACCCTAGTTGCCTAGGTGGTGATGCTCCTGTTTGAAACGTGCCTTAGCTGGCTACTCCATGTAAAGGGTTACGTCTCCCCCGTAGAGGGAAGAGACCTCGAAGCCGGGGGCGAGGGAATCTCACCCAGACGGCCCTACTGTGTTCAGGTCTCACACAGTAGAGCAACCGCTTTACGCTGTACTCGACGCTGAACCCTCTACTTTATAGCTGCTTTCCCTCTAAAGTGGTTTGTTGCACTTCTCATGGACCTGGGAGAGGTTTTCAGTAAAGCATATCTACCTCCCTACCAGTGCCATTTGCCCATGGCTGGGACCCTGACAGGTGCTATCACTCCAGGTCAGCGTGAACCTGGGAACAATGGTGGGAACAATGGTAACTCCATTCTCCCCCAGCCCCCAGAGCTCCTGCTGCAAAACCTCACCAATGGTTGCAGTTTTCTGTCATGCACAGGACTTAAAATCAACAATTATGTGCAAGTCATTTGACAATTTGCTGGGTGAATGCTGAGAAGCGAGTCATAACGCAATTTTGTGCGTGAATGCAGAGATGCGCATTCACACCAGCAAGATTGTGCACATGAAACATTTGCTGAGCGAATGCTGAGAGACGAGACTTTACATTTGTGCGTCCAAAGTCAGCACTGCGTGAAAGCTAAGAAACGAATGTTCAGACGAACGCTATTTTGTACGTCTAAAGCCTCTGCTGTGTGAATGCTGAGGAACGAGTTGTAACGCAATTTTGTGTGTGAATGCTGAGAGAAGCGCATTCGCACCAGCACGAATGTGCGTCCCAAACATTTACTGTGTGAAAGCTGAGAGAAGCGCATTCAAGCGCCATCTTGAATGTACGAAACAGTTGCTGTGGGAGTGCTGGCCAACGAGCAATAAGGCAATGCTAATGCTAAGAGACGCGTGTTCTGTGTGAATGCTGAGGGATGGGCGTTCACACTAAAGCTATTTTCGCGTCTAAAATAGCTGCAATGCTGAGAGACAAGCGTAGACAATAACATGAACGAATGAATGATCATCACACTGTAATTTTACAAATGTTAAGACAAGTGCGTCCTAACAATAATAATACGTTTTCAAAGTGTTAAAACGTAATATCAAAATTGAATCGTGACGATACCATTGCACTTACTGACGTCCCTTGTGCTGCTCAGGGCCACGTAGGGGGCAAGTGGGTACGGCCTGTGGGAAACTGCTACGATATGCTTGCAAGGAAGGGCTGAATTTCGGTGGAATTTTGCATCTCTCCATATCGGGACCCACATTTCATTAGTTGAACACTTAATAAAAATAAATAAAAGTCTAGTCTGGACATGATCCAGGCTGGGCATACATGCTTCAACCTGATTCCAAAAACTGCTGACTTTGTGAAATACATCAAGAATTTCCAAAACCAGCACAGTTCCTAGATGACAGTTGCGATGGGTTCTAAATAAAGGTAAATTCTATACAGTATATATAAATATATATATATATATATATATATATATATATATATATATATACACACAAATACATGAGAAAAAGGAGGTCTCTTGAGGCAGAATTTACCTACGGACTCAATATCCAGTAGCCGCTGGAGGTCGCTGATGCTGTGGATTTCGCTGTGGGCCAGTCTGTCTATCAGCTCCTGGGGAAACTGCACTTCCTTCAGGATGAAGATGGGGAGGAGGAGGAGGAGGGGGGGGTGGGGGGGGGTGCAGAGAGAGAGAGAGAGAGAGGGAGGTTAGTGATGTTTTAGTGCAAATGTTGTTGGGTGCTAATAAACTCTTGTTTCAACAAGCACGGAGGCGCGTTGCAACTATTTTTACAACAACGCGCCAACTGCCGCCACTGCGCCAACACTGCGCACAGTGTCTTCAATGAAACACAAGCAAGCTTTTATTCAAAGCATGCAAAATGCTTTATGCACGAGTAACTGGGGCGTGGATGGCACTTTAAGGTCCACGCTCGCTGCAGTGTGCAACATGTGCGCACTTTGCCGACACTTTTGCACTTGTTGCGCTCCTGCACATGCGGGCGCCTCTCCGCCGTGGGCTATGGGGGGCGACAGGGGCTATTTTTACTCGCCCGGAGCGGTTCCCATGAAGGCGTTTAGCCCAACCAACGCAAACTTTTGCGCGCTTGGCTCAGGCTACAAACAAATTAGGCAACAAAAGCCAAAAATAACCCGGCGTGTTGTTGGCTTGGCTGTGCACCCCCAAACTCTACTTTTTGACCCCTCCAGGAGTAAAACACAAGGGTGACTTTGCAATAAAGTTCATATAATTGACTTTCACGAAGAACACAAACAAAAAGTAGGCACCTTTTTTACCTCAGCGGTGGCCAGAAGCAGGTAGGTCGTCCACAGCAGGAAGTAACAAATTGTGGCTCTCATCTCCCTTTTAATTTGGATTGAACCCCGAACGAGACAAAGCGGTCGTGTAGGAGCCCCAAAGTCGCTCCTGGCCCCCGAGGACCCTCAACCATCCCCTCAGGGAGAGAAACCAGCGGGTAGTGGTGGTTGTGGCTCCAGTCAAGCTTGCACAACTCCTGTTACTCCTCTGCAGCAAAGCAGCTCGGCATAACTCCTCAAAGTGGGACAATCCCAGTAAGGCAGACGCGCAGTGCACTTGTCCTTCACAGCCTCTATCACACACGCGCACGCGCACATACACATACACAAAAATGTAATTTTCTAAAAGGTTTTTGTAAATGTGTCTCTAAAAAGTTATAATCCAGTGGAGGAGATCCTCGGAGAAAGAAGTGAAAAAGTTGTCCATGCATGGAGACATCCAGAGCTTGCTGAGTGGGCTGGAGTGGGCTGGAGTGGAGTGGAGTGGAGTGGAGAGGGAGAGTGTGAGCTGCTGGTTATAGAGAGGCGGCGTGCAGCTCCTTGCAGTTTGCGCCTCCCACTCGCGTCTCCGCGATGGTGCGTCTTCTTCCACCAGGGGAGCTGGTTGGCTGACTTGAGACTCAAGAGCATGGCCCCATAAGCCCCCCCCGGACTAAAACCACCCCTTTGTATGCGAGTGAAAAGATGAAGGGTTCCACTGAAGCCACTTTATCAGGCACACCTGCACAAACCTAATCCATGCAATATGCACCCGTGGCTTTATATATACTGTGTGTGTATGTGTATATACAGTATATACACTGTATATACACATACATATACATATACATGCACATATACATATACATATACATACATATATATACATATACATATACTGTACATATACATACACGTATATACATACACATATACATATACTGTACATATACATACATACAGTATATATACAGATACATACATATACATACACATACATATACTTACATATACATACACATACATATACTTACATATACATACATATACATATACATACATACATAGATACATATACATACACATATACATATACTTACATATACATACATATATATACAGATACATACATATACATACACATACATATACATATACATATGCTCCCATCACACTGTCAGAGAGATTTACTTCAAATATATTGTGTTGGGTTGCATGTATTGTTTTCTCACTGGTGTGTGTGTGACAGGAAGAAAAGCTCTGACTTGCTTGGGGAAAGGTTGCTGGGCACCATGTATTGGTTTTCACGTAGAAATCTCTAAATCCAAATAGAAGACAGCCAGTCTTTTTCCGACCTTGTTAGTCATTGGTGTGTGTCAGGAAGAAAAGCTCTGACTCACTTGGGGATAATGTGTTGCTTTGCATGTAAAAATCTCCAAACCTTGAATAAAAGACTTGTGTTGTTTCTAGGGGGTGTGTAAGTGCCATAATAATATTCCAGCCATGTTACGACGATGACGATGATGATGTGCACAACACAAGGCTGAGAGTGTTACGCATGGGAAGACTTCATGTCTACACGTCCAGAGGCATGAAAAAAGTGTAACAACTCACTGGACGTCCACAGATGGACTCGTGCGGCGCCGTGTGTGGACTTGTGGACGCAGGAAGCAACTAGTTAACGGCAGGTTAACAGTTGACTGGTCCTAACTTGTCAGGAGTGGACCAGACGCTGGGAGGTCCGGGTGGAGGAGACCCTTAGGGAGTAAGGACGGGTGATAAAAGACAACATACTTGCAGGAGATGTGGCGCACACGGTCAGAGGTGACGGTCAGTGGTGGGAGGCATAATGTCTCCCAACAAGGTGGTCTACCTGCCATCTCGTCCATCCGACCGGATCCAAGAGTGGCCTGAGGGCCTCCAGAACACACACGGCAGCAGCGAGAGGAATAACGCATGTATTCCGCAATGAATGCCCACTGATGCAACAAGCTGACTGGTCCATTGTGCCAGCCGGCGTCGTCACGGTGATGTCACTGGTCAGCCTCCCAGTCTGTGACGTGCCGTGATGAGTCATGTTTCTTGGAGGTGAACACTTCACATCCTGGTGGGAAAAGGAAGAGGAGCGAGGGATTGTTCGGCAAGGGAAGGGAAAAACCAACAGGCAGGAGAATATGATGCATGATGCTGATAGGAACAAAAAGGGCACCAAGAGGCGTGGCCATCTTTGAGCAGACCAAACCCAACAGAGGCTGGTTTGGGACATGTGGGGTTTGACTTTTCTCACTCCAATTTATCCCGAGGAGTTCTAATTGCATGGCGACAATACGCCGTTATGACCTGTCAGCATTCGCATGCAATTTATGAAGGAGCTGATATTGCTACTGTTGAAATCAGTATTGGGGGGAACTTTTACAAAGCAAAAGCAGACTCTGTATCCCCCCCGTCTCCCCTCCCTGACTTCTTCACAAGCTTACAGGCAACATGTTTACGGGCAACAGTGTGCCTGACAACATTTTTAACCCTATAAAATGTCTTTTACTGATGCTGCAGCACAGTCAAGCCAGCCATTAAGAGCCAGCAGCCAGCAGAGGACGAGTGAAGTGGTGATGACGGCCGTTCTCCTCCAGACCACACATATCGTGACAGGAGCGCTGGGGTGGAATAGAAGGGGCTCAGGGGGTTCTGAGGTAAGATGTAAGAATGTGATATATAAGAGTAGCCTTGGATGACTCAGTAGGCATAAAAAGTTAACTGCAGTTTCTGTTTGTTGGGGATCCAAAATGTACTCATTGTTCCCAAAACTGTTCCCACAAACTTGGAAGCATAGAATTGTTGGAACTGACTTTGTCTTCATTATGTGACAAGGTCTACATTAGCAGCCTAAGACGAGAAGCCCACACTTCTCTCTCCTCGGCTGTTTTGTCCAGCGGATCCTGAGAGACGGTCATGCCAGCTGAGAGACGGTCTCTCCAACATGTCCTGGCTCTTCCCCGAGGCCTCCTACCAGTCCAACATGCCCTGAACACCTCCCCAGGGAGATGTGCGGGAGGTATCCTAGCCAGATGCCTGAGCCACCTCATCTGGCTCCTCTCAATGTGAAGAAGCAGCGGCTCTACTCCCAGTTTCTCCCAGGTGACGGTGCTTCTTACCTTATCTCAAAGGGAGCCCAGCTACCCTGTGGAGAATGCTGATTTCGTCCGGTTGTACCCTCAATCTTCTTCTTTCGGTCACTACCCAAAGCTCACAGGTGAGGATAGGAACACAGAATGACCAGTAAATTGAGAGCTTTGCCTTTCGTCTCAGCTCCTTTTTTCACCACATTGGGCCGATGCAGAATCCACATTACTGCGGAGAGCTGGAGATCCCAGCCCGATGAGGCCAGCAGGACCGCATCATCTGCAAAAAGCAGAAACCCAATCCTGCAGTCAAACCAGATGCCCTCAACGCCCTTCATGCACCTAGAAATTCTGTCCATAGAGTTTATGAACAGAATCTGTGACAACCCTCACTGGAAACGAGTCCAAGTTTTGTCCCGTAAAGAAGATGCCCCAATGATAGTCACCATCAAAGCTGGTCCTGCTTTGGTGAGGCCAATCGACCTCAACTTGAGCTCTGATCCCAAAGCAAAAGCAAACAACGCGTGGACGCAACCATAAAAAAGATCATAGAAACTTTATGAACTGATAGCAGCACATTCCCAACACTTAACGATACCTGCAAGCACATATTTGTCATTGGGGAATCCTCCTTCTATTGCACCGTGTCGTGCAAAAACCGCATGGATTGCCTTGCGACGAACAAACCAACACACACACACACACACACACACACACGCACACACACACACACGCGGTGTGCTGCGTGAGTCACGGGCTAAAGACGCAGGTCACTACTACGACTGATCTTCCTCCTGGCTTTGTTCTCCTTAAACTCAACTCACTTATCTGCGCCCGTGATGACACAGTCGGAGCCATTAGTGGCTTTTGCCTCGGGCTCTTTAATGTGCAATTTAACAAGAGCTCTTGTCTTGTCATGGGGCCCTTTTAGAAGCGGCGTTTACATTTATGGTTGGCTTACTCATACACGCACACACACACACACCTCACACACACCAGTCAGGTGAAATTTTCCAGGAGCAAAGGTGGATTCCAGTGGCTGGTTGCGATATAGCCCCAGTCCTGGAACACATCCAGAGCAGAGTGCATATCCCGGGCAACCTTTTTTATACACACAAACAAGCGGGTGCATAAAGGCGGGAGGCGCAGCCACTCTCACCTGAATGCGAAGGAGTCAGGGAAGCCAAAGACGGCAGCCCCCCCTTGCAAGTGCTCCAAGAATCAGCTGCTTTTTGAGTGTGTGGATGCTCGCTGGCAAGCGTTCAGCTGCATGCACAGCAACTGCAGTCAACCTGTCGTGTTTCTTCACCACGAGTAATGGAGCCACACTAACATTCACGAGAACGCCCAAAGGCGTGGTCAACGTCTGTTAGAGCTCACAGAGCACAGGACGGGATGTTTGCAAGGGAAGCCTGAGTGAGTGGTGCTGTGCTGGGGCACATGGCGAGCTTTCGTGGGGCTCGTGTTGGACATTCTCGTAGTTACTGTGTGCCGACTTTGGACTCAAAATTAGGGAGGTGGAGCGGGGGGCATTTTTTTCTCCCCAAGTTTCCTGGTGGCTTTTGTTACTTTGACAAGTAGTTTCTGTCATTGAGCTGCCAATTAGCCAGTAGACGCCCAAAACACTCACTTTTTCAAGAAAGGCACGTATGATGACGTTGTCATGAAAATAACGATTAATCATGACCATCTCCATTTTACCCACGGCTGAATATGGGATTAACATCCCAGATTACGTCTGACGGGCCAGCCTGATGGTCTGCTGAACAGCCTGTACGCCGCCATCGACCTGCGGTGCGCTCTCATCACGACTGCCCCACCCTCCCAGCATGAGAAGGTCATCCCGAGGGAAGTGGAAATCGGCATGTGGTGCGAGGGAGAAATGGCACCAAAGCGAGAAATGTCTGGGAAGTCGTTAGAAGCGAGCCAAAGCGTGGGCATGTTCGCTCGGTCGCTCTCGGGTTTCGGAGGACTCGGCTCACGTGGGGTTCAAGGGCATGACTGTTCATTGTTTGGGTCAGAGGTGACGCCCGACCACAGAGGAAACATCGTAGATCCTGGGTGCTTGGTCCAAAAGGACCTGGTCTGGGTAGTTGGTATGTTTTTTGCTTGCTGCAGGTTGATCACCTGCAGTTACATTCTCAATCTGGCACCGGGTCGACAGTCGGGCTTTCGGCCCAATGGTCACCGCTCTCGTGTCCCATTCCACCCAGACCAGAGCGGGCAGGAACAGGCGGGTTACGCTAATGTGAACAGAAATTGGACTGAGGCCCAATGAAAAAGAGTCCCTGTTTCGTTGGTTCAGTCTGTCTTTTGTGAACTCTGAATGAGGAGTCCACAAAGTGGTTCACTTTTCTTGTGAAATTTGATCAAAAAGCTCCGGAAGGAGTGCATCCTCTCAAGGGACGAGCCGATACAAACCAAACGTGGCCATGCCGTGGCCTCGTCCACGTTCAGCAGCATAGTTTGACCTTCCACTCAGTCCACACACGACCACTCAGCACGGAGATAATTGCGTCTGGCCTCCAATCAAGCACGGCGGCGCTCGCGTCATCGCCTGTGATGCATGAGTGCTGGCCGGTGCTGCGGTTCATCGAGGGGGAAGCGTGAATTTCAACATGCACTGTGACAATGTTAAACTGAGCATGACCCCCCCCCATTGGGGAACACAAGCAGCCCAAACGCACCTCAAAGATGACGCGTGCCTTGCTGAGCAAACACTTTTAGCCAAATGACTTCATGGAGAAAAGGAATGTTATGTGCCATCTTGCATTCTCTAATACACACACACACACACACACACACACACACACACACCCCTACACACACACACACACACACACACACACACACGCACGCACGCACGCACGCACGCACGCACGCACACACACACACACACACGCACACGCACGCACACACACACACGCACACACACACACAGACTGTACACAATGTCAACACACACACACACACACACACACACACAGACTGTACACAACGTCAACACACACACACACACACACACACACACACACACACACCTGCACTCTCTTATGCACCTTCTCCAATTTCCACAAATGAGCAGACGACATCTCCAATCCCTTACAAGTCCTTACATGCAGACCCCCACCATCTCACCTTTCCCCCCCCTTGAACACTGCCTCTTTATTCTTTATGAATGAAAAAAAGCTTGATGCACACACGGAGAAAAGCAAAGGGGGGGACTTCCAGCAAGGAAAAGAAATAGCCGAGTAATTGCCGGTGCTCTGTTGTCCATCAAGACGTGACCTTTTCCACGTGTGCCATGTTGGGAACGCTGGGAACCGGCGAGGAGGAAGGCCGAGGTCTCCCCGACTCTGTGGTGGTCTGACCTGGCTCACCCCGCCTTACTTCGCTCAAACTCACCCCGCACCCCATCCTGAAGACGAGGGGAACTCCCACTACACCCCCACGTTCTGTGACTTTATGGGGGGAGATCAGACTGTATGGTGGCACAAATATATGTAACCCGCCCTGTTTCGCACTGCCCGCACCGGGGCTCGGACACAGGACCTTCGTAATGGGAGGCGAGGGCGCTGACCACGCGACAAAAAGCCCGGACTGTCGGCCGCGTGTTCAGCGCAGCCCTTGAGGCAGAGGGAGGGAGGTTTACCAACGTACACTCACACAGCCTCACAGGCTGGCATCCGTTACGTATATACCAATGGGGGGTGGGGGTGCGAGATGCAGACAAGCTACATGAAAGTTATATCAGGTATGTTGGCATACTGGGGGGGGCATGACTACGTGCTTCTTCATGCATTGAGGGCCTCGAAGCTCAGAATGACGCCAGCTGACATGTCAGACGGGCTTGCTTTTCACTTTTCATTTCTTTACCTTTCTGTGCTTGTTGGTGGCTGTGATGGTGATGATGTACATCGGGGGGGGGCCTGCTGAGATTCCTCTGCTTGACTTGGGACACATTAGCTGTGTGAGGTGGAGAGGGGTGGACGAGGTTGATAGGTCCAAAAAGGGTGAGAGTAGGATGTGTGCTGAGCAGCGTCCTCGTGTTGCATTGAGAAGACGTAAACGTGGCTGCTGAAATACACCAGCAAGCGGATACTTTTCTAGCACTACTTTAACACCAATCTAGACCTCTTTTCACGTTCACACTGCAGGCTATGATGCCAAATCTCGATTTAAAAAAGAATAATCTGATCTCTTTATGTAGCGGTTGCCATCCATCCATCTTCTTCCTCTGATCCGAGGCCTCCTACCGGATGGGTCCTGAACACCTCCCCAGGCAGGCATCCTGACCCGATGCCAGAGCCACCTCATCTGGCTCCTCTCAATGTGGAGGAGCAGAGGTTCTCCCGGATGACAGTGCTTCCTCTCCTAATCTCTAGGGGAGAGTCCATTTTGGCCGTTTGTACCCACCATCTTGTTCTTCGCTCACTACCCAAAGCTCATGACCACAGGTGAGCGCAGGAACGTAGATCCAACGGACCGACGCTGCTCTTTACATGGAAAAAACCTTTCCAAGTGCCTCGTCCAGGGTGCACCCCAGCTCTTGGCCAATGAGGCAGCTGGGATAAGCGTCAGAAACTAAACCAACGAAAGCTTTCCATGTTCATTCAACCCCTGGGTCCAATTGGACTCAGGTGAAGCTATGACAGAGCAGGGTTTTTTGGACTTACCTCACCGGGCCAAGAAAGCACTCCAGGAGAGAAGCCTGACCCACTTCATGGGTCCGTTTTGCACCAAGGGTGCTGATGCTTAGCAGTGGTTAACAGCATGGATGCTGAAGGATAAGTCAGCCCCGCCTGCTAGTGAAAGATTGTTGCTGTTGTTGTTTTTTATGTATTTGCTTGATTTCTTTGCCTGAAAAACCCACAGAGGAAAACATTCCTCTTGGAAGAGAATGAGAAGCTGCGTGGCACCGGTCCACAAGCTCTGCAGGACACCCCCGGTGCCCCCGTCCTCAGTCTATTCATTGCGGCCAAATGTTGCATTCGTGTGTTTAGAGATGTGGGGCACAACCTAAACATGCCTTTGATGCCACCGCAGTCATTATGGCACCCAGACCAGAACCATAACAAAAACACTCCCCTTCTCTGAGGACTTACAATGAAGTGTCAAAATCCTGAGGCGGGGGGGATCACAACACACTGATTAGCAACAGGAAGTGCCTCCATTATGGGCTTAACCGTCAGAGAGAGCGCTCTCTGGTTTCATCCCTCCTTCAAATCCACACATTCCTGCAGGCTTTAGGGAGACGGTGGACACTGCTCGGGATGGGGGGGTCTTTCCAGAAGGAGATGCCTTCAGGTGGCCTGGCAATCAGGAAGCACTTGACAGCCCTTGACTCGTGACTTTGCACACCTGTGCCGAGTGCTGCTCTCGTGGAGGATAACGTGGCACCGGGCGCTCGTGTTCATTCTTGGAGCAAAATACCAACCCGGGGCTTGAAAGGCTGCTAATTAATACACGCAACAAAAGACGCAGTGTGCCAGTTTAGGAATGACAAGCGCCTCCCACAGCCATTAACATTTATCTGCGTCGGCATCTGAGGCCGTTTCCCAAACGGTCCAACAGGGACTTTTGCCTCATTACATTCCTTCATCTCCCTAATGTGATTAGCGGGATTGCAGCTCTTTTTATGATCCACTCACACAAGCCCCCCCGAGTGGGAGGCACTGACAACATGGAATCATTGAGACAATGCCCAGCTTCCTCCCCAGGGAGGCGGCCTGAAGAGATGGATTGTGTTTGGACTGGGATCACCGTGGGCGGGGCAGTACGGAGTCACGCGTACGACCGGATATATCACTCGGAAAAATGCTGCCGAGTCATTTTTTCCCCCCCTCAGCCTTTGGTTTGTTTGTTTTTTGTGGCTTTGCGAGTCTGTCCCAAAGTGAAGCAGGTTGTAAGCAGGCCGGTGTCGGTGCTGCTAACTAAGATGTCTGCGTTCTATGCGACTGGCAGGAAGTGACTAACAACAAGCTTGGGAAAGAAAAGCAGATTAAAGAACAGACGCTACCTCCTCCCCTGCTTCACTTTCTCTGAGGCAGCCCCCGTGTCCGGCTCTGGACAGAGCACACACATCACTTCATTTGGGGTAGGCTAGCATTAGCTTACCCTGGTCGGTGACGTATTGCCCACAGTCTCCACTTGGCTGCACTGCCCCGTTTTTGTGCTTCCCCCGCCCTCAACTCTCCTTACGGTTAAAAGCTTACATCTACTATCCATTACGACACTCCATATTCTCCGCCTGGCTGCAGCGCTCCTTTTCTTGCTGTCCTCAGTCTCCACTTGGATCAGATGTCTTGGAGGTGGCAGTCCACTGAGCCGGACCTTGTGATGATCTCCTGACCCAATTTTGGACTCCATTTCTATCCCACCCCGTGACCTCAGTACCGACACCCCCTCCCATCCCTAACCTTTCAATCCCATCAGCCTCAGTGTTGCTCAATCACCTGTGACCGGGCCGGGTGGCGACCTCTGACCCCATCGGGTCGTGATTAAGGCTGAGCATCCTGGAAGAGAGGAGACGGACCCTCTCGGGGTTCGGATCCATTCATTCACATGCTCAAAGGCTCAGGTCACTACGCCACCAAGGAATATGGAAGGTCCAAATATTGTCTCTACGAAGAGAATAAGGCTGTGGTGTCCAAAGTACGGCCTGTGGGCCATTTTCGGCTTGCAGCCTGTTTTTTATTGGCCCTCAGCACGTTGTAGAAATAAAATTAAACAAAATATCCTCAGAAAAAATGTAGCAAAAAGGCAACTGGTAAAGAAAAGCTGAGATGTAGATACTAGAAGGTTTTTCTAGCCTTTTTAGGGAATTGAAAATAACAAAAATATCAAAGTGGCCCCCCGCATCGTTATTTTTTCAGTATGTGGCCCTCGGTGGAAAAAGTTTGGACACCCCTGGAATAAAAAAAACTTTTCTTCTTTTCTTCTTCTCTTTTCTTTTCATAAAAGTTGCATTATTGTTTGGAATATTACTCCTCCTTTGGCAACTTGATTTTCATGATTTTTTAAAGCTTGATTTTTGTCATAATATCCCGACTTTACGCTAATAGGAAAACATTTTTTATTCAACTAACGTATATAAAAAAAAGTAACTACATCATTAACAAAAGAAATATAAAATGTAAAATATTTAATGTGTTTTTTTGCTCTTCTTGCAAGGTCGTCTTTATTCTCATAAAATTAGGACATATTTCTCTGGATTTGTTCCCGTCCAATTCCAACTTTTCTCCTCATACTATACAAGTACGTATGCGAATCCTCTTACGAGTCCAACTTTATTTTTTCTGCCACTGTGAACTTCATAATGGTCATCTTATATATAATCACCTTTTTAATTGTAATATTACAACTTCAATAACTCCAACTTCATTCTTCCAAAATATTCTGATCCTATTTTTGTATAAATGATAAAAATGGAAATTCTCTCCTAAAACTACGACTTCATTCTGAGACTTTCTTCTTCTCATGGCAGTAAAGTGTGGCCTTCACGCACCCTCATGCTGTGCTGCCGAATAGCAGTTGTCTTGTTTGCTGAGACCCCCAAAGAAGGGAAAAGCTTGGGATGGATGCAGGCGGCCGCCCACTGTTGGCAGGCCTTTTAATTAGTCTGCATCTTCCTGGACTGGGAGACGGGAGGAGCAATGGTGGATACGGGAACACGCTGCAGACGATGAGAACGGCCTTGGGCAAAGCGTAAATGGGGCGGGGGGGCACATTCATAGATCTAAAAATGTTGCACCAAATAAAACATCCTCTCCTGAGAACGCGAGGCTGCGTCTGGTTAGACCGTGCAGCAAATCCAACACACATGCACGCACACGCACACACCAAATCACTCGCAGTCGTCTTATCCTGACATTTTTTGGCAATCGTTGCATAAAACTTTCCCATGCTGGGATAAAACTCCTCCTGCCATGAGTGCGCTTTTAAGATGCTTATTAGCATATTCAAAGGCACTCACAGCAAAATCCTCCCTCTATAAACATGCAGAGTGTAGACCCTTTGGATAACAAGGCATGCAAGGAAGGGTCCTGTACCTGCCCCAGATGGACGAGACGCTGGGATGAAGGATGGAGACTTCTCGTTTCAGCTAAATGAGAGGTTAGGAAGGTTAGCGAGTTAGTGAAACATGCAAAGGAGAATAAAACACACCACTGATGAATGGATATGATTCCTGTGTGTGTGTGTGTGTGTGTGTAATGCTGGGGAGTGGGGGCACATTCCTCAGTTGATTTAGTGGGCATTAAGATGGGGAGGAATGTGTCAAAGCTGTGTGGCTGCGGTGAAACCCGGCTGGAAGGAGGCCCGATGGATGATTGACACTTTGCTTAGTGAGACAGGGACAGGGAGGGGGGCAGGGATGCAGAGGGTGGGCACCTGTGGGCACCAAAAACTGGCAGTAATTTTCCAAGAATGATGTAATATTGTGAAAAGAATGTCATTTTTGATATCTTGGTTATCCTGGCTCAACTCAACTGTGATCCTGTTGCACAAAAGTGGTGTAGTGGAAAGTGGAATACGTTCTGACTCAAGTTACCATGGAGATTTATTCTGTGGCGTTAGCCTGCTCCAGACCAGGCTAAGGTCCAGGATCTATTTCATCTCATCCCTCATGTCAATCAGTAGTAAAACCAGTCATCATTCCACTGCCCTTTACTCATTCTTATCACATTCAACTACAAGCACTCATTCCTTCTGTCTTCATTCATTTCAATCAAAGGGTTTTACATGATGTTGCAATCCTGACATCATTTCCAATATAAAATACACATCCCTTATAAATACACGGTGTGTGTGTGGAGTTACATGTCACGAGCTTTACTCACATCTGCAGAGCGCGACTACGTTTTCGGAGACGTTAATTGTGGAGGCTGCGGATGTGCACTGCGTTACCCAGAAGCCTCAGCGCTCGAGGGAAAACCGGAAGTTTACGCGCTGTTGAAGCTCTGAACGAGTGATGGTGACGTGCTAATAAAGCCAAGAGCTCATTGGTTTTAGTGTACACCGCTGTTCTAATGTGTTAAACAAGCAACAAACATGACATTAACTAACTCTTTAGATTGTAATTATGGTGGTTTCAGCGGAGCAGTGAGTATATATTTGTGCACTACTTACACACAAAGTATTGCAGATCTTCTCTGCAATACTTTGCCAGCTTTCTGTTTGTTTTATGACTGTGGCGGTGTTGCCTTTCCTTTTTATTTGCTCTTTTGCCTCCTTGAGGATTTCCTCTTCCGTCGGAGGAAAGTACGCCTCTCGGGTTGCCATGGTGAATTGGTGACTTTGTGCTCGATAGGCGGGGTCTATTTAAGGAAGCCGCGTCCGCGCACTGATCCAAGATTGGTTTCACCTGGCTTGATGCGTCCTGGCTTGGGTTTTGTGCAACCAATTAAGCCTCGCCGCTTTAGTTTTGGGTCGGTTGAGCTCAGCTCAGTTATTTACCCTGCCTGCTAACCGCCAAGACTGTAAACAATAGAAGAAACAGAAGAAGCTAACGTGTGAGGGAAATAAGAGGACAGGAGCAATATGTGCTAGCAAGAACACGGGAGAATACAAAAACAGCCAAACGTTGCCGGGACAAGGCAGAGGAGTGAAATACGCGTGAGTCACTTAACAATTTCTTGTGTCCAACCTAGTTGGTTGATCATTAAAATTCAAACGGAATTTGAAATTAGGGAGTGTTCAAACCAGAGAAATGTGAGAAAATGTTAATGCCTGCCTGAGAAAAGTGTCTAAAGTGTATAGTGAGGGCTTTTACAGCCTTAAAACAAAAAATATATAGTTGGCTACTTCGCCAATTTCACTTATTGCAGGCTATTTTGGGAACCTATAACCTGCAATAAACGAGGGAACACGCTGTTAAAGTAATATTATGAGAAACAAACAACACATCATGGAAAATTAGGTCACGGAAAAAGTTGTAATGTTACGAGAATAAAGTCACATTTATTGTGGAAATAAATGTATAATTACAAGAAGAACATGTACAAGAAGCGAAAGGTCAGAAGTCATGCAAATGAAAGACGCTGTAGAGGCTTCATCTTTATTATTTGCTGAAGATGCTTTGATTGCTGAAAGGAATCGCTACAGAAAACAAGTTTTCATTTCACATCATCGCATCAACTGCTGGGGTGAGACAGATCGTAGTACAGCAAAGAAAAGCATACACTTAAGATCTTTTTTGTACCTCCTTTATATACTCAGACGTGTTGAAAGAGCGGAATCAAACTGCGCAGCATTACTAGCAAAACACTGCAAAAGCTTTGGGCGAGCAAAGGAAGAACAAGCAACGAACGGCAAGGTAAGATGTGCATGTTGGAAAATCCTGAGACGTGTGCGTGTGTACGGTATGCTGGGGCCGGACTGAACGCTCCCACGCCGCCACCTCGACCACGAGAATACGTCCGCCACACATGGATCAAATCACACTTCAAGGAAAAGTGCAGTTTTTAGTTTATTTTTTTATTTTACCCATCATCTACAGTCCTGAAAAATCCATTTTTTATTTATTTTATTTTAGAAAAAAGTTGCAATTTTATGTGACTAAATGTGTGATATGTCATTTTAGTCGCAGTTGAAAGACTACAGTTGTAAAATTATACAAAACAAATGAAATGGTGATTTGTTTGGAAAATTAGGCTTCAGAAAGTTGTCATGTTACGAGAATAAAGCCAAAATATTATGGAAATAAAGTCATAATATTACAAAAAGCAAATTTACAAGAACAAAGTTGAAACAGTTGGACAATTACACAAAAACCCCCAAGCAGGAATGGAAATGGAACAGCTGGAATTTTACGAAGTGAAAATATTAAGAGAAATAAGTTGTATTCTAAGAAAAAAAAAGTTGCAGTTTTATGAGAATACATTTGTAATATTATGAGGATATATGTGAGACATGAGCACTCGTCTTTCTCTTTTTGTGTGTTCTAAAGATATAAAAACAGGTAAAAAAAAAAGGCAGCTAAGAATGCACATAATGGGACGCATCTATTCCACCTCCAAAAAGCACCAACAAGACTCCATTTCCATCACCAAGCTACAGCAACATTGTTACTATTGTTATCAACATTGTTACGCCCAAGAACTACGTTACGGGCGTAGTGACACCTCGCCACGCCACACCGGCTAGCTACTAGCTTCACCACACACTGGCTCACAGTGCCTCAGGCCACTAGCGAAAGGTAACGCTACATATTGGAGCTGCTGCCACTGCTGTGTTTTTGTTTTTTGAGTTTAGGTTTAGCGTTCCTTTCTATGTTGCTGTGGGAAATCAATGCACCCGGGAAGGAAGTTCCCAAAATAGCATGTTATCATGAACGTACCCGTTACTACATGCTAACAGCATGGATAGAAAACCACAAAACCTTGTTGGAGCTTTTTGGAGGTGTTTTCATAGGCGCAATAGGTGTGTCCCATTGCGTGCATTATGAGCTGCCTCTTTTTACCTGTTCTTATATCTTTAGAAAACGGAGAGGCGTGTGTTCATGTCTCACCTAAAAATTCTGGATGACGAACATTTTTTAAAAAGTGCACTTTTCCTTTAAACAGCAGTAGAAATCAACATAGTTGTCATACCTGCATGAATGTGTCGTGCAGGTCTGAAGCCAAATCATCACCCCCCCCCAAAAAAGGCTAACACAATGAGCAAGCAAAAGGAAAGGTGTACTCGCTTCCTCCTGCTGCACGTAAACATTTCTTCTTTTTCATAAATGCATGAAAAGTGCAAGAGGTTCTGTCAGTGGGGGAGGCATGCATCACACGCAGCCGGCACGCCGCGTACGAATGGTTAGCAAGACAGAATGGCGTCTAGCGTCTCCTTAAAGCTACGTGACAGCACGGGTGGAGTCAAAGTGCACGCCATCAAAGAAACAAGATGCAAAATCCAAGAAAAAGAAAAGGCAGGAAATGAGCACCCTGTCGTTGGAAATGTAAACCCCCCCCCCCCCCAAACGTGTTGTGTCGACCACCCCTGCTGGTGGAGCCCCCCCCATCCCTGGTGTGGCTTTTTGAACATGTCACACAGTGAGGGAGATGAAGCTGTTATATCTCTGGATGTTCCTCTTCAGGATCTCGGAGCAGGGCCCCAGCACGCGCTCAAAGCGGGGCCTGTCCAGCTTCACGCACTTGAGTGGACCGCGGGCGACCACGGTGGCGGCCCTGGGACGGTTCAGCAGCAGGGCGATTTCCCCTGGGGGGGTGGAAGACGGCCATTTCATTTTTTACCCATGAAAATGATCAGTTTGTCAGCGAATTCTTAATATTGATGAGCCTGACATGACAACAATTTAGATGCTTTAACGCTTGTTGACGTGATTAGCATGCTAAGCCAGGGGTGTCCAAAGTGCGGCACAAGGCTGTTTTTTTATTGGCCCACGGCACATTAAAAAAATTAATTTAAAAGTTATATTGGAGGAATAAAGTAAAAATATTATGAAAATAAAGTCATAATATTCCGAAAAGAAAATTGACGTAAATTATTTAAGAAAAAAGTTGAAATATTTGGATTTAAAAAAAAACTCATTAAGTACAAAAGACGTCGTTGTACGTTTTTATAATCTTGAACGCCCATCCCAACAACATATTTATGTCTTTTATGTTTTTTTTGCACAAGAGGCTAAAAGAGGTGATGAGGCCGTACCCCACTAAGGCTTTACAGCAATTTTAAGACATAAAAACGGCCACTAGGTGGCAGAAGTGCATTTGATATATCATGTGGAGCGCATGGAGGAGTGTAGCATGCAGAAGGTTACGGTGTGAAATTTTAAGGCATGCACACACACGCACGCGTGCACACTTCCTATGTTCTACTACTGATTACGAAAGAACGGAAAAAGGTAGCAACAGTCTTTGTTTTGGTAGGTTCCATGTTTATACTGTTTAGCAAGGATCACGATAGTCTGTGGGCCTTGAAGGATCAGTCCAAATGGTCTAGAATGGCGCCACTGAAGGGGTTGTCTTTTCAAAAATGGCTGGGATTGAATTAGTTTAAAAAAACAACAAAAATGAGGGGAAAAAAAGAGCAAAAAGCGAAGCTGATATTAATAAGCTTTTTCACCTACTGTATATGACGAAGATGGGATGCAGTTTATTTCCTGAAAGAAGATCACCTCTTATATCACCTCATCCACACATGTTGCTTTACAAAATAGAGTTGCTTCCTGTCATTTTTCACCCTGTGGCCCCTTGGACACCCCCGGTGTAACGTCTCAGATGTGTTGGGTTAAAAGACCGAATCTTCAGCTTGTTTGGAACATACTGAAAAGTCCCTGTGTGATTTGGTGATTTGGGCACGGAGCCGCAGCTGAAGCACTCACCAAAGTAGTCGGAGGGGCCGAGGCGTCCGACCTCCACATACTCTTCATTGTCGGACCTGCGCTGCAGAACAGAGGCTATTCCCTGGAGACAGGACAGACAAGGGGGAGAGTTGACAGAAAGAAAAGGAGGGGGGTGTGGACATAAAGAAAGGGGGGGTTAAGGAGGAGTTCCTCTGAATGGAGCTGAACATCATCAGGAGGATTAAGCTGAGGAGAAATTCCTTTGCTTCATAAGACACAGGTGCACAGGATTTGGGCCTCACTCTCTCTTTCTCTCTCTCTTTTTTTTTTTTGGGGGGGGGGGGGGGGGGGGAATGGACACCTGTTCCGTGGGAGGCGAATGTGGCCAAACACAAACTCACATATTCCATCAAGGATGAACGCTTGGATTTGCTCCATTCTCTGCAGAGTGTTCTAAACACAAACATCGACACCACTTAACCACTGAACAAATGACTCATGGTGTCTCCGTCCCATCGTTCCCATATCAACATTCACACACGCACACACACTACATGGAAACTACCAAAGCGTCCAAGACGAATGGCGGTCCAGTGTAATATCCCTGAGCGACCCCGCTTCCATAGACAAAGTGAGCAGGAGTCTCATTGAAAACATTGAGGGAAATCTGTTTTCCGTGGCCTTTGCCCAGAATGAGCGTCGTTGCAGCTGTTGTTTGGCATCACGCAAGCTTCTACCAAATGTACTAAGACAACGCTCAACAACACGCTCTCAGAAGCGTGACAGAACAGGCTTTTTGTCATACGTCCGTACTTCAGCGTCAAATGGCTGCCACTGAAATGTCAGAAAGAGAACCTTCACTCTCTTTAATCCTCCTCTTGGCTGCTGCTGCTGCTGACCAGGCTTGTGATGCCAAATATGAATATAATCAACCTTAATGAGGACCCAAAAAGTGCCAGCTCGGCAGCGCAAGCATATAACGGTGTACGTGTATCTCCATTAGGGGTGCACGATCATTATCAGGGACTGATGATGTCATACTGATAAACGTGATAACACTAAAAACAGCTCCGATCATTTTAAAAAACGCTCCAATTAGGAGAGACTAACCTGTACTGTGCGGGTGAGCAAATCAAGCGCTCCTTTTCTCTCCTGCCTGTGACATTAACGGCCTGTCGTAACTTCCTCTGAGCTAGCAAACGTCCACTTTAAGAAGAAGGACGTTGTACCAAATGCTTCGCGATGAGAGGAAAAACTCCCATCGAGCACACAAAAAATCTTATCAGCCACGTGAAACGCCAGCGCTGGTTTGCCAGAGACCTTCGTGGCGTCACACCGGCTGTTCAGAGTGTGTGCCCCAATACAAAGCATCCACATATTGGTGACTCAGTCTAGGGTTGGTACACTACAGTATAGGCAGATTCTGGCCAGGGATTCCTTCAATCATCTTTATTATGCGTGTGTTTGTGTTTGTGTGTGTGGTCCATTTGTTCATAGAACTCAGAACACAGAACGATGAACAGCTCTGCATCTGTCTCCTTCCTTTCTCCTTTCAAGCACTGCATACACTGATGATGCATTCAAGTGCACTGCGTTTTGTTAAAGTACTATCAATTTACTTTTTTGTTTTTGTTTCCTGCAAATTACACTGAAATTATTCTGTATAAAAATGTGTTTTTGTGTAAATATTAAGGGGTGTTTTGGAACAAATGAATTGGATTTACATTACTGAGGGTTTTCATCAGAGCTTTTGGAAAGGATTCATGATTAGAAGCGAGGTTCCACTGAAGTGGAAATAATTAAAATGGTGGTTATCATCTCACATCGAATGACGTAGTAGAAGTGTATTTTTGAAAACATTTTCCAGCTTCAAATGACAGAAAACAAGTCTTAATGTGACACGAATAAAGTCATAATATTACAAGAAAAATATGAGGATAAAAGTAAAACATTGTGAGAAAAAAACTGAATAATTCCAGGAAATTGTTTTTTCTTCTTATTACAAAATATTTGTTGTCTTTCCAGTGTGTGTGCTTTGTTCCCGTGCATTTTTTTGAATGTCTCGTGTGCTACATGATACATACACGAAGTATGGAATAAGGTTCCACATTCAATCCCAATGCAGGCTCTGAAGCCCCTCCTCTTCGCTCCACCAACATTAGTGGCAATCAGTGGTAAGATAGAAGCAACATTTCCTTTGATCCTGAACGTATCCCGAAGGAATCAAAGTCAAATATGCGAGAGAAAAGACGTAAATGATTTGAATACGCAAAATACAAGAATAACCACCTCAGCCTCAGGTTCAACTTCACGCTTTCATGAGGTCAGCTTCCAATCTAATGGACAAACATCTCATGCTCGCCCTTTGACCCTGCAAAAAAGTAATCCCACTGAGGGGCTGTGAAGGGTCCTTGTGGGTTATTGATGTTTTCCTGCTATGACTGCAATCTACAGTGTTTGCTGCTATGCAACTCAGCCAATGGAGATGTTTTTCTATTCACACAGGATCCATGCAGCTATTGTAGGCTACGTAGAAGCGTGCACTTCAAGGGCAAAGGTTAATATTAGCATGTCATCAAATCATTATCATGGTTAGGCTGTCACACGAGTATTTATTTGATAACTTAATGTACAAAACGTACGTAAGCATGAGTTTAATGTTGCTCTTGTGGCACAAGCGCGACAACAGATCTAGATAATCTACATCTACATCATCCCTACAGCGATGCCCCTCTCCACTGGGAATAACAACCCCGCTCTGCACGGCTACACCAACGCTTTTAGTGTTGACAGTCTGCTCGGAGGTTTATTTAAAGTCATAAACTTCAACCAATTTATTTTGTGTAAACCCTGCGGCTAAAAACACGCACGCACGCACGCACCAAGGCTTGTTAAGAACCTCAGGCGCAAATGAAGAAGCGTGCGCACCTTCGTCGTGTGCGCCACAGTTTACAACATTCCGTTCACGTCTTCATCTTTACATCCTCTCTAGCCTGCCTGCACGTCAACAAGAAGGAACACATTCCCTGTTCTGTTAGATCTTCTCTAGGGACATACGGTACTTTTTCACATATGCTAGATGTGTATGCCGTTTCTAGTATTAGGGCAACATTGAAAAAAATCTGACATTTTGAGAATAAAGTTGTACATTTATGAGAAAAAAAGGCGTAATATGACCTTTGGCCTTGGGCAAAGGTCATATTACGCCTTTTTACCTAAGTCCCCGCTTGTCATAGCTGTTTCAGGCAATGCCTGTTACGACTGAGTATGAAAATAATCTGAGATTTTGAGAATACAGTCAAACCTGTTTTAGCGGCCACCTTTATAGAACGGCCATCTGCCTATAGCAGCCACTGAAAAATCCCCCGCAGCAAATTTACATGTTATAGACCCTGTGTATAGCAGTCACCTGTCCAACGTGGCCAGCGGCCACCCATTTTGTCTCCCTTGGTCAATGTCTGACCGCATATACCGGCCAAATTACCAACTCAAGTAGAAGCTTCATGCACGAAAAAGTTTGGTTTTTCAATCAATGAAGGCGTCGTGTGTAGACTTTAATTACTGAGTCCTAGCTCAGTCACAATCATTCACAAGATCCACACAAACTGTCAGTTGTTCCACATAAAAAAGACGTCTTCTTTTGAGCTTGCTATTTCCTGGTCAAACATGTAACTTTAAGAGCATTTGCACCAAAACATTACCGCAAATTAGGCTGGGAACAGGATGTGCTCTCAGCGACGCTACAATTAAAAAAAAACATACGCTAGCATGCATGCGACAGCGGGAGCAAAACTGAGTTCGGTTGTACTTAATTGAAGTATTTTAGAATGTACTCACGTTATTTTTCATCAATCCTCATCCACAAATCCATCAAAGTCCTCATCTTCTGTATTCGACACAAACAAAGCCGTCTTCTTTTCCGTTCGCTACTAGTCTGTTAACTTGTCAGTGTTATTCAGCTCCGAAGCACAGAAGGAAACTTCTCCTGTTGCTTCTGCCAACTTGATTTATTGAACGTGGCCACCAGAACACACACACATCTCTCAGCATCGTCTCTCCTTCCTGCTTGCCCACAAGGCAAAGGTTAAACAAGCCCCACTACATAGCTGTCCAGCCAATGCCTGTAAGAAATGACACCGTTTATTTCCTGGTGTGCACTGGTCAATACTGTAATGCCGCTTGTTGTGGGGAAGGAGAGACTCACGTCGCCGATGCACTTTAATGGCTTTATTAACAGCGGAGAACACTGCAGGACTTTACATCCACGCCAACATAAACACACTTCCCAACTCTCTCCAAACTCACAGCTAGCACTGAGCCTAGCTCTCCTGCTCGGGACGCCCACCGTCACTTCCCGTCACTTCCTGATGAACTAAAGCTGTAATGACACTCTGCCGTATAAAAAGTAAAATATTAAAAACAAGCGTAAGACATTACTAGCACAGCTTTGTTCTGTGGGTCGCGGATAATAACAAGGCTAATAGTGCTGTACAACTTTTATCCGCAGTCCCACAGTGCCCTCTACTGGTCAACATTATTATTATTATTTTTTTCCCCTTTTTTTTCCTTTACTGGACGCCAACCTGTCTAGAGGCCACCTGTCTATAGCGGCCACTTTTGCAGACTCCCTCTAGTGGCTGCTATAGACAAGTTTGACTGTAGTCGTAAATGTACGAGAAAAAACTTGTAATATTACGAGAATAAAGTCCAAAACTGGTAACTTGATGCAGCAGGCATTGCCTGAGACGCCTATGAACAGGGGGGACTCATGTGACCTTTGGTCTTGGACATGTGGAGGGGGCGGGGTAAAGAAGGCGTAAGTGAGACGGGCTAGCCATGCTAATCTAAATGCTCAACTGCTGTGTTTTGCTGCCACGTTATAAATAAAAGCTTGCCAAAGGCAAGCTCTTCTTGACGAGCTATGCTGTATTTTCCCTCTGACACGTATGACATTTATTTATTTATTTATTATTATTGTGACTTTATTTTGGTAAATTTGACTTGTTCTCATATTACAACTTCATTCTCATACATTTACAATTTTCTCATAAATTTCCGACTTTATTCTCGAAATTGAAAGAAAAGATTTTTTTTTTAAATGTGGCCCTAATACACTTCAGTAGCATAGAGTTGAAATATTATGAGAAACAAACAAAACTAAATAAAGTTGTAAATTTTGAAGGATTAGGATTTTGGATTACGTTGGGCAAAAAGTTATAGTGAAAAAATACCACCTCTCCATCTACACATCCCTCTCTGCCGTCTGTGACTCATCCCGCTCTCTCTCTTTCTCGTCTCCATCCCAGGAGGCAGCGGAGTCTCCTGACCCCATGTGAAAGCCAGCAACGCACATTCCACCACAGTCCGTCCGGCTCTGGGAAAGTTGGGCCCCGCTGCGTGAAGGACGAGGGGGTAAGAGACGGAGAAAAGCTGAGAGCTTAGATGGGGAAAATGCAGGCAGGACAGGAGGAAGGGATCAAACACGGAGAACCACTGTCCATGTCTAATGAGCTAAAAATGGAAGGAAATGGCTGACAAGTCATGTGACTGGATGCGCCACAATCACAATCACATGGACAGCAGAAGCTCTGAAGTCGTGCAATTCAGATTTCCTCCAAAGCCACACAAAATGTTGCGGGTGACGCTGGCATACGCATTTCTTTTTATTACAGATTGGATTTTGGAAAAAAAATGTTTTAAGACATGCATCTTTTTTGGATCATATTTTCATGATCAGTCTATTTTGAACTCACAATATATTGATCATCATATTTCTTGATGTTTTTTGATGCACTAAGTTAAAACTAGATGAAGCCATTTCAGTAGAAATTGCATGTGAATGCTGAAGCGGAACCGATCCTAGAAATGTCATATTCTAAAAACTATTCAGAGGACGGAACCAGCAACCATTAGGCTGGAAAACAACCAGCCAACTCCCTGAGCCATGTTACAGTAATGGACGGGGTGGCTGACTTGATGCAGTGTTAAGGTAATGTCATGTGACCACAATACAACAAATCACTTGTATTTCAATATGTTTTGACTAATCATAGATCATAGTCTACCAGGATCAATTTCTGAAAAACTGCGATATAGCGAGGGAGCGATAATGGAACTGCGATATAGCGAGGGATGATATTCCAAAACAGAATGCTGTATTTTTGCCAGCTCAGATTTCACAAAAAGCTTCTAAAATATATTTTAAAGAGCACCGGTGACAATGAACTGCATTATTTCTATTTCCATTCTTTTCTACAGCAAAGAGTATTCAGCAGATGGATCTTAGAGGTTCTCCTGTGCAGAACTTGGAGGACAAACTGGAATATTCCACCTGCCTGTTCTTCCTGTGCTGCCATTCCATACTATGATCCCTCAGATTCCTTGGCATGTTTGCCTTTCTCTTCTGATGACTCATGCATTGCTAACTGTTATATCAGCGCCCAAAACCCCAAATGGATTCACGGGTGCGTACACATAATGGGATTTCTCCAAACTTGGTGAGTTAATATGATGTGAACATACGGTATGTGGAGCGGTCTGTAAATATTTGTGCAGGGATATCGTTTTGTAATGACTCTAAACGGCAGCTGAGCGGAGGGTCGGGGGAGGAGGTGGCGAGTGAAGAAAGAAGAAGGGGGGACAAGTACTGTAAGGGACGCATCACTCAGCACTTTTGATAAATCCTTCTGTGGCTTAGCTGCACCTCACCGCTCCCATGGACAACCGAGCACTCACAAAGGCGACCGAGGGGCGCAGAATGAGAGGCAAAGAAGTAATCACAATGTGAGAAAGACGCACAGACTGGCCACCGAGTAGACTAAAGAAAACCACTAGGTTGCATCCAGCACTGGACCCTCTTGACTTGGGTATTGTGGGTATGGAGTTAATCAAAAGTGTGTTAAGATGACAGGCAGGGGGGTCTATTATGGAGCTGCATCAGGGGCCCCGGCTCAACAGGGTGTCCTGCATGGAGCGAGGGTTGGAGGGGAGGGGGTGAGCTACTCCTCACACAACCATCACGGTTGTGGGTCTGCAGTGTGTGCTGCTGGAACTAAACTGCCAGACAAGAGACGAGCCCACCAACTTCCTGGAATGACCACCATGAAGTCCAGTGTACAATCGACAGGAAATGCGACCGCACGGCGCCTTACCTCTGTGATGATGAAGAAGTCATCACCAGGTTCCCCTTGGACCACGATCTTCTCTCCGTCTTCAAACTGGACGGGTTCCAAAGCATCAGCAACGGTCAGACGCTCCCATTTATCCAAAGACTCTGTGAATGGCACACATACACACATGCACACACACACACACACACAGTGGATTTTAACAATGATGTGCACAGACACACAGTGGTGAGGAATTAATTATAAAATAGTGTTGACCTGAAATAATCTTATTGACTTAATCGAGGGAAAGGCTTCTTGAGACGTCATCTGTACTTCTGTGAAGAAGGTGTCAGACGTTTCGCTCCTCAAGACAACCCCTCTATTTCAATTACATTCTTGGATAAATTCATCTTTTTTTTTATCATCTTTTCAATATCTTTGGGGAAAAACCCTCTTCTCCTCAACTCACTTCTCAGCAGTTGATGAGTGGATCAGCTTAATTGACCACCTTTATCTTCAAATTAGTGTCATAACTTTTTTCCAGCGGTGTCTCTTGTGTCAACAGGGCAGTGATGTGTGTGTGTGTGTGTGTGTATGTGTAGTTTGTTTTGTTTGTTTTTTTAAGTTTTTGACTTCTTAAATTTAGAGTAAATAAATTCTAGGCTAACTGGTTAGCTTGCTGGGTAGCGGCCGTCTCGAGTCCCTGCAGCATAAGAGTTGAGCAATGTAGTGTAATGAATGTGTACCAATGAACCGTTCTAAACGCGGGACCACTGTAATGTATCCTTGACAGATGTGAAATTGTGTCAAAATACATTTTAGTGCCAAATAGAATGTTTTGCTCTTATGGTGCTTGCTTTGCTGCAGTGATGCCCGTGTTGCTGCAAAGCACTCACACCATTTCCTACTAAACAAGCGCCAGTGGAAACGGCTGCCTTTCCACATTTCCATGCACAAAGCCAGTGGTTAGCAGGGTATAATTCCTGAGGATGTGTGCTTGCACCCATAAAACCAAAAAACACAAGCGCTTGCACGTCCTCGGTGGTTAGAATGTTCTGACTGGAGAAGATTTCAAAGATGAGCTCTTCTGTCTTCCACAGTGCAAAAGATTACTGTTGCCTAACCTCAACGCTTTATGCGTGGAATGTGCCGTGAAAAGACTCACAAGCTTTAGGTCCAACTTAAAGGTGTAAAAGCTTTTGTCTCGCACTCTTGTCCTCCCCGATGTGCATGGTAATTGACACCCCCCCCCGCCTGTGTGTTTATCTGTGTGCATGTGTAAATTGTGTATGTGCCGGATTAACTGAGGTGAAGTCCAGTGGGGTTACAGGTGTCCAGTGTCCCCCTGGAGTGGGGCCGTGGCGTCTGCCGGCCCCCAGATGGCTGTTTTGTGTCTGGCGAGCGGCAACAGCGGGTCCCGTGTAGGTGATCCCTAACAGCCCCGCAGGTAACACGATACACAAATGTGATGGCTAAAGAACCGACATTTCACGCTTGGCGGAGCCTGCGCCTACATGCTACGCGCTCAGGGAATTGCCTGTTGGGACGTCGGCAGCTTTGTGCGTGTGTGTTTGTGTGTGACCGAGCACATGTTGTCCCCCCCCCGCACCCCCGACCCTGCCTTCCAAAACCACTTCACTCGGCGACATCAAGGGCTTGTACCCAATTTCGTGCCTATCTGAAAAATCAAAGACAAACAACACCCCCAAAGCGACAGAAAGGGGAATGAAGAGGGGGCAAAGGACTTTTTGGCAAACAGGAGACGGGCGATTGAATGCAGGCCTGGACAGGCTGTGGAAGAAAGGAGGTGAATGAAAGGGAGCGGGATCTTGCAGACCTTCTCGAGGTGAATGGAGTGTATGTGTTTACTCAGCCAGCTAATAACTCTGTACAGGGGCCACGGCCTCCGTCTATACACCACGCAGATGATCAGGTGGAGAGGGGATGAGATGTCGCTTCCAATTGCGTTTGCAAAGTCTGAATGCATCTCATTTAGCCCGGATTCCAATTGAAAAGCAGCAGGCTTAGCGTAATTCCCTATTTATTCTTGTGCACTTTGGGGTATGAACAGCGTGTGTGACAACATGCGCCCGTGTTTATACATTATGGGCGAGCGGATTTCATTGCCTGCCCTCTGGACTCATTCATGTTGCGCTTCACTAAAACACCTACGCATTCCACAGCTTCATGATACACGGCACACGTACGGCGCTTACATGCGCATGGCGTACACTTACCAAGGATGGACACCTTGCTGAGGAACTCTTCGTACATCTTCCTCTTCCTCAGAGTGCTGCCCTGGAGACCAAACAAGGCAGACAAGTCCTTCAAAATCATCTACTGACATCAGGGGTGTCCAAAGTGTGGCCTGTGCCTGTTTTTTTTTTTTATTCTAAAATATCATTTAACAGGAAATGGCAAAAAAAAAAAAAATCAGCAGAAAAAAAATTACAAGGAGAAAGTTGAAATAGTTGGACAATTTAATAACACCCCCCCCCCCCAAAAAAACAGCTGGAAATTTTCAAGAATTAAGTCAAAATATCCAGAGAACAAGAAAAAAGTCACAATTTTACAAGAAAAAAAAATCATAATATTGCAACAATGAATGAATGATTAATCAATTATCCAATTAATCAACAACTATTTTGGCATGCGATTGTTTTTTGATGTATATATCCTCCGATTTCAGCCTTTCAAATGGAATTTTTTAAAACATTTTTAACATTTTTTTAAGTAAATTTCCTAAAAGTAAAGTCGTATTCTACCAAGACAAAAAAGTTGCGATTTTACAAGAATAAACTCATAATATGAGGAAAAATAATGTAATTTTAGTAGCACAGAGTTGAAATATTGAATAAAGATCTTTTTTTTAAAGTCATAATATGAGAAATGAACAAAACAAAATAAAGTTGACATTTCTGGAAAATTAGGTTGCAGAAAAAGTTCTAATATTCTGGAAATAAAGTCATAATATTATGAGAAGAAAATGTACAGATTATTTAAGAAGAAAGCTGAAACATTTTGAAAATGTAAGAACAGAAAAAATGGAGGAAGAGTGAAGTAGATACTATTATGCTTTTTCATATCCAGTGTATCACAAAGCTGAGATGCAGTTTTTCTTGAACTATCAAAGTTTTCAAAATATCCAACCCATGTTAAATACAACCCATGTCTGACTTGAGTTTTTAAAATTTGAAATAAAATTAAGCAATACAGTCATCCCTCATTTATTCCAGTTAACTGCTTCCAAACAACCGTCATAAATGAATTTCCAAGTAGGATTCCTTATTTATAAACAAAATACCTTTGTAGTTAGAATATTAAAAACCTGTTAACAACCTCCTGAGTATGGGGTTTACATGAAATAACACCCCTATAGTCACCTTTACACTCTTATTACCCAATATAGTAGACATAATAAGAGAAAATAAGACATATGAGATATAAATAAGAAATGTGTTCCGGTGCTAGGGGAGCTGGGTGGGGAGCAGACAGGAAGTGACGTCAGTGGTTCAGAGTTGCGTTTTAGCTTGCTGTGGGTTACAAACGGGAAGGTTACAGTAACATTACTGACACCTAGTGACCAGTGTGGAATACGACATAACACAATGTCTTACAATGCGTCTTCTGAATGCCTTACATTTGTATTTGATTTCATTAAGCTATTTTTATGCTTTAGAATGCTTATCCTTTGCATATTTTTCGACAAAGAGTCCATATTGGACCACAAAACAGCATGATTAATAAACTTTTTTTAAAAACAGTGATAGAGTGACAAGGGATTATCATACCAAACAAAAGCGGGTTTATTTAATCCAAGCTAAATTTAGAGGTAATTCTCAATAACAGGGAGTGATCCTTTCATTCATCATGGAAAATGTACCCCCCCACGCACACATCCCATAAAATATGACGCTAAAGATTGCTTTATCTTTGATTTTGTGTTGCTTGCCATTAAGTTTTACTATGTATGGCCCCGGTTTTTTGTCTCATGAGGATTTTTCAGGGATTACAACACAATCAGAAAGTGTAAATGACACCAAAGTATGGAGAAAGATAATCACAAAATCATCTCTAACTTCAAAGTGCAGGTGCTTTTGATCTGAGTTCATTTTGTGTGTGATCATGTGTGTGTGTGGCCCTTCCCACCCACCAGCCAGGGGATTCCCCCCCACTGACACGTACATCAGGTTCTTCCTGACAAGTCCAAACCCAAAAAGATCCTCCAACTTGCTTCCCTCACGTCAATCACAGAACCACCAGTTGGAACATCAAAGCAAGAAGACAATGAGGCTTGTCGGTCTTTGCATGAATGAAAATCATCCTGTATCAGTATCAGTCGTCCCTCGCTGGATTGCGGTTTGAATATCACTCCCTCACGATTTTGCGTTTTAAAAAAAAAAATAATGAATAAATGATGGCTGTTTCGTGGTTGACTATGGCCTATTATCACTCAAAAATACTGAATGAGAAGTGTTCTGTCCTTTATTTTGTAAAGCACACCTTCATTCATGCCTTTATTTTGAAGTGCACTTTGACAGGAAGGAGCCTGGCAGCCATGTTTGAATAGGTCACATTTGTGTTGAACGCTGCACATTTCCAGCTGTTTGTGTTGTTTGCACCTTCAGAAGCATCGCCTGGAAGTATTTTAGTAGAAATGAGGTAGGTTCCATTGTGCCACATTCAGCCGTTGTCAAGGTTGTAAGTTGTTTCATGCTGGGCGATTATACGGAGCTTGCCAACTGTTTCATGTTGTATTTAATTCGCATACAACAATGCTTATCACCAGGCACCATTTTTGATGTTTATTTGTTTATTTGTTGTAGTTTATTCCAATTGGTACCGGATAGGACAGTGCTGCTCAACAAAGCACTTGGAGCAGCAATATCATGACATGAATCATTTTTGGTTTATGTCAAATTTGTGCAAAAACTTTGAGTCTGTTTGCGTAGATTTCCCGGTTGCGTGTGTCCAACTGTCGTCGTATCACAGAACGTCCCTGTTGGCAGTGTGTTTGCATAGAAACCGAAACAGGAAGTCATTGTCCCTCAGCTCTGTTGCCCGTCTATGACGTCATCATTGTTGACTCTGTCGTTTGTTGCTAACTAACACACTCTGCTTTTCTTATTGATCACGGCTGCTAAATAAGCCACAATGGAGCCACAGAAAGCGGCAAGTGGCAGCATTTTGATAAAAAAATGTAAAAAAATATGGGATAGAGTGCGATTCAGTTTGAGTCAGACCTTTTGGACGCTAACCAAGGTTCCACTGCATGTATTGTCATTTCAAATATTGCTTAGAGATGCCAACAAAACTACCAAATGTCAATTCTAAAACATCAAATATAAGCTCCTAAAATTGCCTTTTATTCTTTTAGTTCCCCGCCTTGGTGTCTACCTTTTCCTCTTTGAGGCGGCGTTGTCAAAGAGTTGAGGTGTTTTTATCTCCCATCCAGTTTGGCAAGCAACCTTCCGCCATCGCTGTCCATCATTGTCTTGTTGACAGGTTGTCAGCTGTTTGTACGCAGGTGTGGATATCAAGATGACTAAAGAGTAAAGTGGATGTTGTACTGCAAGTGAACAGCAGCCACACAATGGAGCGGGTGCATCAGCATTACTTTGTGGCTTTATCGCTAACTCTGATGTGATGGGCATGGAAGAATGGAAACATGAGCACTAATAACCGAGACATATTTTGCCCGTTTTTGTGCAAATTTCAATAAAATGTTTCCGTCAAAATACCTGAAGGATCAAGGATTATAGATTATAGTTCAGAGCTGCCCGTTTTCTTGTCCCAAGCAAACACTGCAGAAACTAAATTTCAAGAAAGTAAAAAAGTCCCATTTTAAGCAACCATTTCTTATTTTTTTCCTAAAAAGAAAAAATATTTTGTTTAGCAATTTTCACTTTTTAATAATAATATTTTTAATAAGAAGAAGAATCTATTAGGAAAGTATAGCTAGCCATTTCTTATGAAGATATTTTTTTGCCAGAAATTAGTTATTTTCCTAATAACAAGCTAAAAACTTAATTTTGATTATTCTTCAGCAACAGGTGAATATATTAATATTAATATGATATTCTATTATAATATATGAATATATATTTGCCTTAAATTAAGAGCAAAAACTGCTTGTCTAACTTTCCAAATTTAAAAACGGACTCACACACAAGTAACCAGCATAACTAACATGCCGAGTGGCTGAGTGGTTAGTATGTTCGCCCCACAATCAGGCATGAGAGTTTCATTGGAGACTCTAGAAATCGTAAGAAAATAGAATAGTACTCCTATATTTAGAATATGACTTGACTTAAATTGAGCTAAGTGACTAAGGACAACTTGCTTATTTCAGGACTCATTATATTCTTAAAAGTCACAAGAAAAATATTCTAGTTTTAAGAATTCTAGCCAAGCAACTTTTGCTTACCCCACTGGCAGAATTTTTTGCTTGAAATAAGAAAAGTTGTCATTTTAATATCATTTGGGCTTCTTCCAAGTATGGCTGTTTTTGCAGGGAATGAGCCACTGTGCACCCTGCAAGTGTCGTGCTGCACCAATACAAGTACAGCTTTAACATGAAAACTCCCCAACATGGTGGCTCTGAGTCATGGGCTGAGTGCCTCGGTGTGAAGGCGGTATTATTGCTGCGTAACAGTAGGGTTTGCTGACAGTTTTCGATAATTATCAGACCAATGTGAGGGAATTATGACGTCATACCGATAAATTGTATTGTATTGTATTGTATTGTACTTTATTTATCCCACAGCAGGGAAATTCACTTGTTACAGCAGCAAGCAAGATACGCAAGTAAAGAATGCATAGTGACTACAGCATGGTTCAAGTGGTGCAGGTGTTGTAGAGCCTGACAGCGGTCGGTATGAAGGACCTGCGGAACCTCTCCTCCTTACACCGTGGGTGTAACAGTCTGCTGCTGAAGGAGCTGCTAAGGGAACCCACAGTGTCATGTAGCGGGTGAGAGGTGTTGTCCATGATGGATGTCAGCTTAGCCAACATCCTTCTCTCCCCCACTTCCTCCACTGAGTCCAGAGGACCGTCCAGTCCGATAACAATAGCTCCAATCTTTTCAAAAAACGCTCCAAAGGAAAACCGAAAATGGAAAATATGAAGCACAGTTCTTTACGAGCCATGTGAAATATGATATTTGGTTTTTGTGTGGGAGGGGGCTGTTATTGGCATGAGGCACTGTAATAATGTCGCACTCTTACGGTGAGTGCCAAGCAGTGTTTCAGGTCTGACCTTTAATTGCTGTCATTAAACCAACGCGATCCCACACATAACAAGCATTGAGTTCCGTCGCTGAGACGCTGGCAGAATACCAAAAAAGTGCTTTACAAACAAACCAGAGCAATAATTAACTACAGATTTACATCGTGGAATTTCGCTCTTGGCCTGCCAATCCTGCCGCAGCTGCTGGAGGAGACGAAGGAATGAGAGAGAGAATAGGTTACCCGGGCGAGGGTGCCTTTCTTTTAGCTATGTGCTTAACTTAAGAGGTGATGTGAGGGCAGGGCGGGCCCATGCCAACTACAAGAAAGGAGGATAAACCATTTGAAACCACACATTTGCAGCGCTGGCAAAGACTCGTGTTTCAAAGGTTAATTGGAGGCTGCGGAATTTATTTGGAGACGTGTGTCTGCGGAAGTCATTATAACATCAACAAAACCGTGTGTGCAAGTGGCAGGACTGACAACCATTCATTTCTAGTTGAAACGCATTTATGTACACATTTCCACTACAACTCTCTTGCTCGCTCTCTCATCCCCCAGCCCACTTCACATGATGAAAATAACTTGCCAATTAATCATTTGCATCGTTAAGTTGAAGAAGAATTCAACCAATGTTAGAGAGAATTTTACTTGAAGTAACAAGCCCCGGTTAGTGTATCTTTCCATTTACGTAAAACTAAAATTTGCACAAAAATGTTAATAATAATAATAATAATAATAATTGGTTCCGTGAAATTCCACAATATAGGATTCAATATTAATAAATGGAATATTTTCGCATTTAGAGCATAGAAAACCTGTTTGACTTTTTAAATATTGTTTTTAACATTAGAGCCCTGTAGACATGAAATAACACCCCATAGTCAACATTACACTCCTACTATTCATTGTTTACACCACATTGCAAGCTTGCGATACAAGTTGTAAACAATGAATAATAGGAATATAAAAGTGACTTTAGGGGTGTTATTTCATGTCTAGAGGGCTCTAATAATGTTAAAAACCATATTTGGAAAGTTATAAGCAGGTTTTCTATGCTGTAACTATGAAAAATTCAATTTATTAACATTGAATCCTATATCGAGGAAATTCACTTATCGTGGTCGGGTCTGGAACCAATTAACGGCTATAAATGAGGGACGACTGTAATTGGATTTGCATTATTTATTATATTATTATTCTGTTCGAGTAGGTTTGGGTTTGACCTTTGTACCTTCTGGAATGGCTTCATGACGCTAACCGAGGTTCCACTGCACACAAAAATGGAGACCGTCTAGTGCAGTGGTCTCAAACTCACAGCCCCCTAGTCATTTGCGGCCCACCAAATTGTATCTTGCGGGCCCGCAACTGGACATCAAAGAGTAGTGTAACTGCAGCCTGCAACATCTGGGCAACCTCAGTGTTACTTCCATACTTACAGGGGCAAGTAAACACCAACACTGAACTAACAGTGGTGTTATCATATGGACCCTTTAGCGTTATTGTGAGCCATGTATTGTGAATTGTATCGTATCGTGAGGTACCCTGAGATTCCCAGCCCTACTCCCAATACTTGATGCGGCCCAGCCTCACCCAGACTCTACCTCCACTGGCCCTCAGTGAAATAGAGTTTGAGACCCCTGGTCTAGTGTAAACTAAAAAACTGAAGTCATTACAGCTGCTATTACTTTTCTGCATAATTTATCTTCACTCTGGCAAGTGTGGAACTGGTAAGAACCGCAGCCTGAGAAGCAAACCTCAGTGAGTCAGTGAGTGCACGCCCTCGGGTGAATAACGTAGCCTTAATTAACGATACTAAACAAGTCTAATATCCTGTAAAACGTGTACTGTAAAAGGCTACATGAGAGTGGACCAGTATGTGTTACCATGAGGATGCGACGGTAGCTGTCCCGGTCGATCCCCCAGAGTTTCAGATCCGTCTTGGCCTTCACTGTGGCGGCTCGGGGAGTCCCGTAGATCAGGGCCAGCTCACCAAAACTACCGCCTTCTCCAATATTGGTCACCCATTCCCCATTCACATACACCTGTGGAGAGCCCAAGGGGCAAGGAACACATTGGTCAAAGCTGTTGCTTTGTCATTGGGTAGACATTTTACTGCGTTTGGATTGGGTCCAAAATGATCCGCCTCGGAACGTACGTTTGTAGACGTCCCATTGGCTGTGGTACTCTGGTGGATTATTCTGTGTTACAACTGAATCAGTCTGGCTTTTATACACTATGTTATTTATGTAGTCAAAAGATGAATGTTTTCCCCACTGAACTGTGGCGAAGGTGGCTTTTCTCATTCCATTTCATCAGCCAACATCAGTTTTGTTGTTTTATTTGGGGGGGGGATTTCTACAAGAATACTGGTGTGGATTTTCTGAATACTTCTTCCAACATTCTTATTCACTTTTAAGTCATCCCCTTCACACTCTTCTTTCCGGGCAATGTGATATGCTCCCTTAGCTTGTCCCCTAAGTATTTGATCCCTGCTAAGCCATCAGATGAGACCCTCTAAAAGGCTTTCTATCCATCTTGTCAAACCATCAATGCCTTTTATTCTTTTTTTCTTCTCTTGTTCAGACCATCCCTTTGATTTGGGGGGAGAAGGTGCTACTTTTAGATTATAACATACATCAACACAACATGCACTATCCTGTTGATTTAATAACACAAAGGGGAGCAATAGAGACAAGGAGGGAGGAGGCTTTCATTCATTTAGTGACACAATTGTTGCAGGCCATCATTCGAGGCTCAGTCGACCACAGGAGACTCATCTGTCACAATAACCTGGGAAGCCTTTTAAAAAGATGATTATGTTAGCGAACAAAAGAATTTTGCAAAAGTGCTGCGTCAGCGCAGACAGAAAGTAGGTCTTTTGTGTACTGGCCTGCAGGGAGGTGAACTAAAATTGTCTCAATCGGCAATAAAAAGCCAGTAAAAGTAAAGGGAGCAGACAAAAATGTGAAATATACTGTAATGGAAATGATTTAACAACTTGATTTAATAGTCGGGGGTGAGAACCTGCCTCATGTGGAGGAGTTTAAGTACCTCTGGGTCTTGTTCACAAGTCAGGGCAGGATGGTGCGGCATCTGCAGGGATGCAAACTCTGCAACGGCCCGTCGCAGTGAAGAGGGAGCTGAGCCGAAAGGCAAAGCTCTCAATTTACCCGTCCATCTACGTTCCTACCCTCACCTGTGGTCATGAGCTTTGGGTAGTGACCGAAAGGACAAGATGGCGGGTACGAACATCTGGGCTTCCCTGCTTAGGCTGCAGCTCCCACGACCCGACCTCGGATAAGCGGTAGAAGATGGATGGATGGATGAATGGTTTAATAGTCCAGCATGTGTGTGGTGGCAACACATCACAGCTGTTGTGTGTTGCGGAAATGAAGCTAAGTTAAAGCAACATGTGCTGGCAAGTGGGGGTACAGTGCCACCATCTTTGTGGTCATTGTATTTGTGCATCTCTCAGGTGGTCCAACGCTGAGGCTTTGCGCAGAAAACCTTGCCAATCGGCTTCTCTCCAGCAATGAAAGCTTGCTATAAGCCGATAAGGTCACTTCCTGTTTGACCCTCTGTCGGCTACTGTTTTATCTCTCCGCTTAACTCTACTGTCAGACGTGCAAAGACAAAAGTTGTTCTCAGTTTGTCTGCTTGGAGATGCTCAGATGGGCATCAGAGTGGAACGGAACTCAGGAAGGGAACAAAACGACCCAGTACAAGCCGGCCAATGTTTTCCCTCTGAAAACCTTCTTATAGCATCTCTTCAGAAGACCCTCAGGTTCCCAAATGCCTCTCTGCTCTGCTTCAACTTTCTTTAACCACAAAAATGAGTGCAAGAGTGTTACTTGATGGCCACTTACGTCCACTTCGCCTTGGTCAATCACATAAAAGTTGTCCCCTTCATCACCTGCAGGGGAGAGAAACAAAAAAAGCATAGGACCTGAGTAGGAGGCCGATGGTCTTGTAGTGGTTCACATAACTGAGTTTAGTACAGTTGGTATGGGATCAATTCCCACTGGCCCATTCGCACACTTGAAAAATCCTGGTTTATTTGGTTTCTCTCCATTGTCACATTTCTTTCGACAAAACGTCCGCTCCCTGCCTTGTTCATCTAAACAGGGATGTAAGTCTTCTGATAGACGGTTCCATATGCATCAAGATACACGAGTTACGATACAATTCATAAACTGTATATTTTTAAAACAACGATTCGATACGATGTACAAACGATACGATTCGATTTGATGCGATTCTACGGTTACATTTGTTGGAGACATTAATCTTACGTTAGGAAATAAAGAAGCCAATTCTATATAAGTGCCATTCATAAACATTTTTAACTCATTCAATACCAAAGACGTAGTTATACGTTTTTATAAACTCGAACGCCCGATCCTAACTAAGTAGTTGTACATATTTTATGCTTTTTTGCACGAGAGGCTAAAAGAGGTGATGGCGCAACTAACCACTAATGCAATTTTAAGCCATAAAAACGGCCACTTGGTGGCAGAAAAGCCTCTGACAAGAGCTTGGCAGAGATGATGTCGATGGAAGAATCACCTGGAGGAGTGTAGCGTGCAGAAGGTTGGGAAATTTTTACGCATGCACGCGCACACACATGCACACACGTAGCTGCGTTCCAAATGTGAAAATTGTAAACAGTTCATGCCGTTATATTTGTAAATAGTTATTTGCATGTAAAAAAAACCGAAACTTTTGTTTGTGTTGTTCATGTTGGTAAAGTTGTTTTGTTATTTGAGCTGTCACAAAAGAAAAAATATTTGTGTCAAAGTGAAAGTTATGGTTGAAATATATCTTTTCACAAAGAGCTGCTTTTCTCTCTTTTCCAGTTGAGTATTTTCCTGAAACTTACCTACTGTATGTTATACTGCTGATTACTAAGGAACGGAAAAAGGTAGAAAAACTTTTTTTAAACGTTTCTGATGAAAGACGGGAGTCTAATCTTCCTTTTGGTAGGTTCCATGTTTATATACCATAGATATATAATAGAAATATATCCATAGAACACTATATTCTGTGCGCCTTGAAAGATCAGTCAAAGCCATCTAAAATGTCCGGTACTGAAGGAAAGTAGTGCAGAGCAGATTTGCCAATGTTATCATCAGCATCTTCTCACTATATTGTTCTTGTAAACGTACCCTGCTGTTACTATGAACACAGTACACATGACCCAAAATAGATAAGACTTTAGGGAGACGGACAACACATTAGCTTCCTTGATCAACTGTAGCTAATTTTGTGGGAAACGGTCGAACGTCGCTTGTGTGTCGATGACAAAAGCATTCCTTGCTTTCACAGTCGACACAAAGCGAGCCAAGGGAACCGATTGGCTGATGATACCTAAAAGCATCTTGTCTGGAGATAAGCATGAAAAATGTCTTTCCTTTAATTATGCTATCCGTTGCATAGGGCCCCGGGGAAATGATTAGAAAGGACTGACTGCCACATAGTACATATGAACACCGTATACCTGTATATGATGCTGCAGCCACCATGAAAACAGACTCAAGTGAGGAATAACACATGAGCATACGTGACACAAGAATGCGTGTGTATGGTACAAAAAAAGAGGGTGATTGTGTGTGTGTGTGTGTGTTTCTGTGGCCATGTTCACCTGAGGAGTTGAAAGGGTCCGTGCACTCGGTGTGTAAAGTTCACAGGAGTTCACACGGCTAATTAATACTGAGAGGAGGGCGCTCGTTCATCATATGGCTGTATTTGTCACACAAAAACGCTCCTTGTCTCTCTGATGGCCTGTCTTAGTGGAGACCCCGGACTCACGCATACACACACACACACACACACACACACACACACGACCTGCTGCAACCTGGCCCCCTCCCAATTCTCTCTCTTTCTTTCATGTGGCATCTCTCTCTTCCCTCTCACTCTGTCTTTCTTTTCTCCTACTCTTCCTGTCTTTTATCACTTAGGGTCTCCAACCTTTCTCATGCCTTTTGAGTTGAGGCAAATATTTGAACACAATTTGCTTACAAACACACACACTCGTGCACAGTCGGGTCTAGTTTACTCGGTGTAAATGTCATTCATACTGGGTGACTTCCTAGTAGGAAAAACCAGATTTTGGCCTTCAAACTACCCGAGCTTGCCTCCCCCCCACAATATCTAGATTGGAATTCTGGCTGCAGCAAATGCTCCTTTTGTTTAAAAAGGACTGGAGCTGCAGTCAATAACTTGTAGGCCGTGTCTAAATAGTGCTATATGGACCAGTAGCATGGGTGGCGTCTTGAAGTTGTACAGTAGTCCAGACAAGAGCTGAGACATCAGGGTCGTGTACACCGCATACCTTTACTCTATAGTGTAAATAACAATGGGCTGTCTGCAAAGGTGGGGTGGGGGCAGAGGTGGGCTGCAAACTTGCCAGGCTCATTATCTCCAAATTAGGACTGATACGATCCTGGACCTTGTCTCAGAGATGATGTGGGAGTGCCTGAGCAACTGGGGGTGTTTAACACAGACAACATCTCTTTATTCTTTTCTAATAACTGTTGAATGTTTGAGTGATAATTCACATTGCAAAGAGGAGGTTATGAACCCCTTTAGTTGCGGCTATTTTGGACTGTTTTGACTGATCCTTCAAGACACACAGAGTATAGTGTTCTATGGCTATACAAACATGGAACCCACCGAAAGAAAGATTACTCTTGCCTTTCATCAAAAAAAAAAAGTTTCTACCTTTTTGCGTTCTTTAGTCATCAGCAGTAGAACACACAGGAAAATATCAGGTCCTGACTAGAAAAAGGAGAAAAACAGCTTTTTGTGAAAAGATACATTTCAAGCATAACTTTCACTTTGACACAAATATTTTTTGCCCATGTGACAGCTCAAATATCTAAACAACACCACAACATAACCAACCAAAAAAGGATTGTTTTACATAAAAATGTATTTGCAAATATAACCCCATGAACTATTTACAATTTTCACATTTGGAACTAAACTGTGTGTATGCACACGTGTGCACACTTGTGTGCGTGTGCATGCGTTACAATTTCCCTACAATGTGTAACAGACGCTAGACACCTCCACGCTCTCTCACTTCTTCCTTCCTGTCATGTGTGATTCTTCCATTGAAATGATCCCCTTCAAGCTCTTATCAAGTGCATTTCTGCCACCTTGTGGCCGTTTTTATGGCTTAAAAGTGCTCAGAAATGGTAATGCATTAGTGGAGAGTTGCATCATCACTGATTTAGATTTAACTGTAGTTTGTTAACACCTGGAGATTGGAAGGACTCAAAGTTGGATTTGACAAACTGTATCTGTTGATTTGTCCTAATCAAATATCATGACATGACTACTACCATCACTACTATCAGGAGAACCAGAGTATACAGCAGAAAAATATTTGTGTCAGAGTGAAAGTTATGCTTTAAATGTATCTTTTCACAAAAAGCTGCTTTTCTCCCTTTTTAGTCAGGACCTGATGTTTCCCTGACACTTACCTATGTTCTACTGCTGATGACTAAAGAATGGAACAAACTTTTTTTTCCTGATGAAAGATGGGAGTCTAATCTTTCTTTTGGTGGGTTCCATGTTTATATAGCCATGGAACACAATATTCTGTGTGCCGTGAAAGATCAGACAAAATCGTGTAAAATGGCCGCTACTGAAGGGGCTGTCTTATGAAAAATGGCTGGGATTGAATGAGTGTACATCCAAGTTTCACTTCTGTAGTGCTGTCCCTTGATAACAAAATCTGCTGGAAAGTGAGGGGTGTACTCACATTTGTCAAATACTGTGCATTGTTGTCACTCATGTCTTGCCATTCTTGCGGTATGCAGTATTTTGGGTTCTTAAATAACACATTTGTTAAGTTTTCTTTCTGCCTTGTGCCGTTGGCCTGCACTCGGGTCCACCAGTTTTGACCGCACACCACTTATGATGGCAATGTTGTTGTTGTTGTTGTTACACAGTTGAATGTGACACATCATTGCATGAATGCAGCTGAAAACCGGCCTTGTACCTACCTTGCTGGATCACGGTTTCCCCAGCGATGTGGGTGACAGGGAACATGGCGTCAAATATGTCGCTGAATGAGACAAAAAAGAGAAGACGGTAAATATTACAAGGACACACAGCGTACACCCACACACTTGTTTGTTGTGCTGAGCAGTGGAATGAGGGTGAAGAGCCATAATCACTGTGTTAACTCTGTCATCTTGAGACCATTCTTCACTGCCTAGCACACAGCATAGCCACAGAGACCAGCCTGGAACTCTCCATGACCCTGGTGCACACACATGAACTTGCACACAACACCTCCATTGTGCACCATACACAAACACACAGAGAAGAGCACAAAAGTTCCTATACTCATAATCCTTTTGTGACAATTAACACTTAACCAGCACTGGAAGTGTGCTTGTTTAAATAACGAAACCCAAGCAAACTCCAATTATTTTCACATTTTGGTATGACAAGTCGGCCTAAACCCAACTCCTGTGTTGTTACAGTGCATGATCAAAGCTTTTTATCTGGGAGGCGCTGAGAAAACAAACCAAATGGCAGCTTTGCAAAAGCACTTAATATCCGTTTCAGCCCGGCAGCGAAAGCGCTTGTTAGCCTTGTTCCTAATCGGGCCAGTTAAAATGCATGAAGCCGCTGCAGATTTGAGTTCCACCGCTAAGGATGTGTCGGGGCACGAGGAGGCTCAGTATCCTTCCTCTCCTCCGCTCTCTTGCCTTCGGGGTATATTTATCTACCTAATCAGTGGCATACCACCCGTCGTATAGAGAAATATATAAAAAAAAAAAAAACAATAAAAGCGGTCAGGCAAATCAAAAACCTGCTGAGTGAATGTGGAGCAGGTTTAAGCTTGTTGTTGAATTAGTGTATCATTGAAAGCGTATTTGACCTCGTCTGTCTGTGTCTGAGTATATATTGCCTAAGAAAGCACACGCAACTTTGCAGAAAATGTGTGGGTGTTGAATATGTTTGCTAGCCAAAAACACCTTGCTGCACACTGCAGACATTTTTTTTTTCAAGCCGATACCATTACCAACTTACTGCTTCTCAAGACCGTTATGATACCGAGAACCAGTAACTTTTTTACTTTTTTTATATCTATTTTTTACGTCCGCCAAGCACAGTGCAAAGTTTTAATCTGTTTGTTAGTTTGTCTTCAAAATAGCTTGAAAAGTTCTGGATGGAGTTGGATGAAATTTTCAGGAATTGACCAAAATGGGAAATGCAAGAACTGATGAAATTTTGGGGGTGATCCGGATCGCCGTCTGGATCCAGGAATGTTTTTTCAAGGATTCTCTATCATTGCCACATATACAGTAACTCCACATCAAATGGTCAAAGAACTTTGAAAAAAAAAACACAGGACATGTTTCCAACAGGTTCTACAAAATATCAAAGACTAATCTAAAAAATGCAGAATTTTGGTGTGAATCACAATATGGGGAGAACTATGGCGCTTGGCGGAGGTCCGCGCTCTAGTTTAAAATTTAGATTTAAGTGTCGTTTGTGGACACCCGGCGGTAAGAAGGACTGGAACAAATTAGCATTTGACCAACTGTACCTGTTGATTTGTCCTAATCAATTATCAAGACATGACTGACTATCATGAGAACCTATCAGGAGTATAGAGAGGGAGGAGCCACCTGCTGTCGCCCAGCAAGGTGCACTGTACTCAGGCACATGCTCCGAGCAGCCGGGTATGATGCCACGGAAGTCTGTGGCAAACCTTCTGCCCTTTTCAAACAATGCAGCGCTGGCGTTTCAGGTGGTGGATAAGGTTTTTTTGAGTTTTTTTTCCCCCTGTCATTGCAGAGCATTTGGTACAACTAGCATACAAAATGTCTTCCTCAGAAAATCAATGTTTTGTTTAGAAGTTACAGTGACAGGCTGTTAATGTCACAGGCAGGAGAAAAAAGGAACACTTGATTTGCTCACTTGCACAGTATGGGTACGCTAAAATTATCGGTTATTGAAGCTTGTTTAATGTTATCGGATTTATTGGTATGACGTCATAATTCCGTCACATCGGCCCAATAATTACTCTGGAGCGACTTATATGCCAAAAAATACAGTATGTATTGAGCAAGACTTATGGACTCTATCTAATTTCTATACCATTTACCCTGTTTTTGACCTTTTGGCACATTTGTACAACGTGCACACACAAGTGAAATGAAGGCATTCCCTTCAAATAGCCACATAATGGGGTCTGGTTGGCCAGACTAACATCTGCAGGAGCTCGCTCTTTACATGTGTGACCACCTTTGCTCAGTCAGCTTGTGGTCATGGATAACTAACATTGTGTGGTGAATCAAAATAACTTCCTTGGCGAGACATTTGACAGGCAGGGATCGGTTGAAATGAAGTGAATCGGATGATGCAGGAGCTCCTTGGTGGCGCGACGCTGTGCGGTGATGATGCATTATGCGGCTAATAGGGTGTCCAAGACTCAGCCTCGTCGCCCGTCACGGTGCAAGATCAAAAGCAAGTGAACCTGCGCTTAAGGTAATTACCCTTGACCACTTGGCCTCTCTCCATCCCCTCTGTGAATGCATCGGTGAGCACAACAAAGACAAATTCACGCAGGTAATTACTTCCCCTCATCTTCACCTGTCCCCTTTTTCCCATTTTTCTTCACCCCCAACTTCCTCCTGGTCTGTTCTCAATCATTCTTTCTCTTCCTCGGCCCTCTGTTGGCCTTTTCTGCCCTCTAATTCTTTCCTTTCCCGACCTATTCCTCCCCATCTTTAGGGTCTATCGCCCCCGTCCCTGCCTGTCCCAGATGGCGTGATTCATCTTGTGCTTTCCGCTATCTTAGAACCCTGACCTTGTGGAAAGGTAGGGCAGCCCTTAAACAATGGATGCGCTGTTCTGACAGCGCGCAGACAGAAAGGCATGGAGTCCACTGCAGACTCTGATGGGGGCTACGAAGTTCACCTCCACCGAAGAGGAGGGGGGAGACATTAACATTTCTATCTTCCCAACTGGCATTGTTCTGCTTCCATCAGCGCCCAATTGTTCACAATGCTGCACACAGTCTTTGTGCAGGCATCACATTGGCACTGCATGTGTGTTTCTACCAGCGTTGGAATAATGGCACTTCTGTGCTAATCATAAAAGGTGGCTAGCAAGCCCAAGAAGCATCGGTTTCAAGCAACCATGCCAAAAGATGCGCTCACAGGGAGCTTATATTAAAATTGATACGGTGGGAAAGAAGACACCCCTGCGTAACACCCTGCATTGTATGCCGTTAAATAAACAGAAAACAAAGCTGCTTTTGTTTGCTAGTGGTATGAAACAGTGACTGTGCTTTTACGGTAAGAGTGGACCAATTTCACTTCCAACATATTTTTCGATTATGTGGTCCAGTAAATACAGTAATCCCTCGCCACTTTGCGCTGCAAATTTTGGAGCTTCACTCTACATCTACAAATGTATGAATAAATCGTGCTGGTTGAATACGGCCTATTATTAGTCGGAAAATTTGCACATTTCAGCACATTTAATGTACATTTTGCCTAAATGTATCATTTTCAAGCATAAATGAATGACTAAATGAAGTAAAATACAAATTTAGAAGACTCGTTATGTAGTATTCTACACTGGTCACTAGGCATTAGTAATGTTAGGCTGTTTCGTGGTTGGATGCAGCCTATTACTGTATTCTCTTCACTGTACGTCGCTACAGAGTATAATTTGCACCAGCCAAGAATGCACAATGAAGAAGAAAAAAACACAGAAGTCGCACTGGACTATAAATTGCATTTTTGGGGGAAATCAGAGACCAAGAACAGACGTTTCACCTTGGACGGCAAGTTACAGTAATAAGAATAAAATGGAGATCAACAGGCTAAATAGGCCTACGTTAACATAACATTAACAGTTATTGAGATAACTATAGCCTAAACAACTTGACATAACTAGTTTACTTAATGTGATTTTCTTTTTGGGGGCTTTTGTGTTCCATCTTTCTCTGTTAATGTTTACATTGTACATTTTCAGTGGTACTGGAGTGATAGGCTAGCAGATACTGGCACACAAGCCTCGAGCGCCCTCTTGTGGCTGGCAGTGTGAAAAAAGTATAAATCGCAGGACCAGCCAAACCGTGGAAACAAATTTGACTTATAGTCCAGAAAATACAGTATTACTAAAAAAAATATGCATATTGAAACAAATGTTATTTTCTACCTAAATTAAGCATTGTCGAGCATAAAAATGGCTAAATGAACTAAAGTACAAATACAAGGAATTAAGAAGCCGCATTCAAATTGTAATAGGTCACCAGATGTCAGTAATTGTTCAGCGAGACAAGCACCGGACTTGACCAAAAGAACAACAGGCTTTAATTGCAGGTTTAAATTATAAGGCACAATAATAACAAGATAATAATTCTAATCATAACAACATGGGCTACAGTTGTAGTCAATAATAATCCAGCAAAAACGCAACTCTGAACCCCCAACGTCACTTCCTGTCCACACGTCCAAAGACATTTATTGCAACACAAACAAGTATGAGTCTTATTTATGTCTTAAATGGCTTATTAGCTTTGACTATATCTACTATATCGGGTAATACAAATGTAAAGGTGCCTATATGAGTGTTATTTCATGTCTCGGTGGCACTAGTAATGTTAAAAACCGTCTTTAGAAGAACATAAACAGGTCTTCTATACTATAGCTACAAAAATATTCAATTTATAAATCAGGAATCCTACTTCGTGGAAATGCACTTATCACGGTCGGGTCAGGAACCAATAAACTGCGATAAGCGAGGAGGGATTACTGTGTATGCTAAAATGACAGATTCTGTGTGAGTGTATGCTGCTGTCTCCAGGACACCGTAACTTGCTTCTACAACGACGGTACATGCCCCCAACCTCAAATTTTCCCCAACACATTATTTTGAGTTATCCTAGCCAATTTCTGCCAAAATCGGAGTGTTTGCCCTCATTCTTACACCACAGCTGTTTATGTGCGATTGTTATGTGTTTTAATGGGCCGCACTGTTAAGTTACACAAGCCCTTAAAGGAAAACCTTGGGTGGAACACTTTATGTAATCACCAAAACAATCAACAACTGCACCGCACACGGGGGGTGGAGGGTGGGGAACTTTCCAGCTTTCCAGCTTGTGTCCTGGTCGGGGAGTGCTGTGCTTGCTGGCACGCCGTGATGGCTTGAAGGCTTCATTTTCAAAAACCACAGATGATAGTTTAGACTGCTGATTCTGGCAACCTAAGACAATGCTCTTTGTTTTTGAAAGAAAGAAGCACAATTCCGTTATTCGCATAGCCGCCCCGAGGACACCAAATGTAACCTGCACCTGATTTTTGTTTATATAACCATTTTACGCCTCAAGGCCTCAAGGTACTGTTACTTCATGCCGCTGGATGAAGTCTAATGTACTTTTTAATGGTGGTGGCAGTGATCCGGGACTATTACAATATCAAATATTTTGGACAAGAAGTTGGAAACATGGAGACCTCCTGGAGTCCTGCAGAGATGGTTGGACATTATGGGTGACATACACTACAGTAGTGCTTGTTGTTTGGCTGCCAAGAGCAGAGCTGTGATTAGTCAGCGGAACGCGTACAGACGACTGCTTGGACAGGGCACTGTGTTGTTCAGTGTTGGGTGCATGAGCAGCACCTTATTAGTTATTGAAGTGTGATGGACTTCGCCACTCTGAATGGCTCTAGTTTGTCAATTTCATAGCTGCTTATCACAGGGTATTGTTACCTCCGCCAAGGAGGTTCATGTTTTTGCAGGCGTTTGTTTGTCTGTCTGTGTTGAAAATAACTTGAAAAGTTCAGAATGAATTTGGATGAAATTTTCAGGAATTGTCGGAAATGGGATATGGAAGAATGGATTAAATTTCGGGGGTGACCCGGATCACCGTCTGGATTCAGGAATTTTTTTAAGGATTCTTTAACATTGTGAGAGAGGCACATTTTCAGCATTTGTGTATATAAAATACAAGACAAGTTTCCAACAGGTTCTACAAAGTATAAAAGACCGATCCAGATAATGGAATAATTGCGGATAGTTGGAGCAACAACACCATTATACTGTATATAGCCAAGACACTGTGGAATCTGGAGTTTGTTGTGTTTTCAAAAGCTATGGCGCTAGATCCAGAAGAAAACCGCCATTACAGAAAATGCAATTTTTGTCAATAACTACTGAACTAATATTGATATTATTATGAATCCAATTGCTAATGCTATGTTTTCATGGTCAAAAAATCTAAATGTGTAGATAAAATAAACATAGGACTAATATTTATTGATTATTCGAGTGCTTTTCTAGTTCATAAGGTGCTGGAAGAAGATGACTCATTGTCAATGACATTTTTAGTGTTGATCTAAAGCAGTGCTTCACAAATAGTGGGGCGGGCACCCCGGGGGTGCGCGGTAAACTGTCGGGAGCGCTGGTTTATAGATGGTTTATACTGTAGATTGATTGTACTTTAAACTTCCTACTCATATTGGGTAGGGCTGGGAATCTCCGGCTCCCTCACGATACGATACGATTTGTGACACATGGCTTGTATTTTCTTCTTCTTTTTTTAAACCAGGGTATATTGATAATCCGGGGGTAGGTTTTTGTCACACTCCTAATATTGGGAGCAACTCGACCATGATAAAGTGTAAATAAGCTGTCACCTTCTACTCAAATAGAGTCCTCTGATTTGAAGCACAAGCACACTTACAAGAATAAGCATTCAATCCAACCAATTGGCTCAGTGACGATGGTGTTTACAAGACTGTTGTGTAACACACTAGATATTGTGTGAGCGCTATGGAAAGCAGCTTTACAGGGCTGACTAAAAGACAAGGAGCCAAAATTACTCATGTGGAACAACCAAGCTAAGCTCCTTCAGTGTGGACACAATTACATGTATTTTTGAACGCCTATTTCGGTCTTGGCTTTTGTACGAGGGCTTTCACACTCATTTCTACGACAACTGCAGACAACTGCAACAAAGATGTAGAAAAGAAATGTCATTTTAACTGAAGCAAATTGGACTGTATTGTGTGCAATAAGATCCTTTTAAGACATTTACATCTGAGGGCATAGTCAGCTGGTTAAAAATGCTCTTCTTTGACTTTTCTAAAAGTAATCTTCGATAGAAGTGAACTTGGCATGGAGGGACAGGCAGGGTCGGACTGGGACCAAAAAAAGGCCCTGGACTTTTTCCCTAAATAGGCCCGCCGGGGGGTGGGGGTGGGTAATATGGTTTTGAAATATTTGAAAACCCACACATACTATTTTTTTCAGTATTCCTTCATTTTGAAGCTTCATTCTCCAATAACTTTTTTTTTTCTCTTTTAATTTCTGCCATCCACCTTTTTCTTTGCGTTTTCTGCTCACCCTTTCCAAAACACTCGTGTCTTCTTTGTTGGCTTTTTGACAGAATGTAGGCCTACGTTTGATTGACAATTGATCGTTACAGCGCCATCTGCTGGTAGGCCTAGGTGTTAGACTGTTAGACAGGGCCGGTGGACCAAAAAAAAAAAAAAAAAAAAAAAGACCAATTGTCGGCCGTAGACTGGACGGCCGTTCTGGACTTTTCCAGAACTCACAGATTACCAGTCCGTCCCTGGGGACAGGCTATCTCAGCTTGTGCTTGCATGGAGGTCCTGTCCTTTGTGTTTAAACACTGCAAGTTGTTTTTAAAAACAGCAGACAAGCAAAGGAGAGCACTGTGTTAAAGCCACACACCTGGCCGTGGTGGTTTTCGAAGGGGTGTAAACCTGCACATGCATCCTCTTGCCTCTTGAGTGTCGACGTGTGACGACTACAGTAGCAAAGCACCTGAAGCCACATCGAGACAATGCATGCGGGTTATCTGTGCGACCTGTGTTACTGTTTGTTAGTAGACTCTCATGCTTGAACCCTGGTTTTATGAGCACCTCACGTTTTTTTGAGCACTTAAAGGTCTCAATGTTATACCATTTTTCAACTATTTCAATTCTGTAGGTCTCAGAGTTGTTTTGGAATTGTGTTGTCCAAAATGTAGCCTTGATGCTGGAATTGAGACAGTTTAAGAATGCTTTTAGTAAGCAATACTGAGGCGCTGTTTTGTGTGTCTGTAGCTTTAATGCTAATGAGCTGTGTTGGTTCCGCCTGCCTCTGACAGTGGGTGGCTCCAAGAAGTGCAAAGTTTATTTATTTCAGTAGTCCAATTGGAAAAAGTGAACCTCTTATATGTTGGTCACTACACAGAGTAAAATATGTCAACTCATTTCTTAAAGCTTACATCGGATAAAAAAAACAAATTCAGTATCTAAATTGTCAAGAAGTTCAATATTGCAAGCAACTGGTTTGCACACTAATCAGCAAATGAATTAAACTGTATTGAGATGCACCTGTCTGTGAGCTAACGTGCTCACATTACAGTCACAGTTCAACAGCAGCATCACGCCAAGTTAGCCTATTTTTTTTAAGAAAAACTAAATTGTTCCCACATCTGTGGCTGACTGACGGGTAGGCAGAGCTCTGGGCTTTATTTTAAGATGTGTAGCGAAGCCTGCTTCCCCCCACCCAAAGCTGTCCTCCATGAAATGGTTTCCATTGTGCGTACTAGTTGAGACTGCTGAGGTTGCACAAGAACACTGAAGCCAGCTAGCCTGCCAATGCCAACATCATGAGAGCGCAATCCAACTTTTTCACCTTTATGCACCATGCCCGCTATCCTTGGCAGCGGTGCTTCCTTCACATTGTCATGTTGTTGGAGAGCGTTGGAAGGTTTGCTTTGGATGAAAGATGGAAGGAAAAGGAGAAAGGTTCCCTATTCTAGGTTTGGTGAGATGCAGGTTTGCAGGGCACAGGAAGAAAGGTCAGATGAAAAGTAAGCGGCTGGCGGGAGGATGCGAGGAGAACGGAGGATGTGTCACATGGCGGAGAGCAAACATGAAGTATGTTGATAATGTCTAAATTGCAGGGGTGTCGCGGGACAAGACGATACACAATATTGTGTATCAATGTTGAAACAAGACCGTTGTTGAGCTAGTAATGATTATACAGAAAACGGTCAAAAAGTGGAAGCCTTGCTCAGAACTGTCAGCACAGATTTGTCTTCTGGTACCATGGATTGATTTGTATGTATTCAGCTGATGATCATCCAACACACACCAAGCATGATGTCAGCCTAAAACCATGACAAACATGCCCAACCCTTCCACCTTTCCTTTTCTTTTCCATTCCCACATCTTTTCAAACTGATTTATTGTTAAACATGTTTTTTTACTACCTCAACTGGTCTACATTGAGATGCTTTGTTTTGTTTTGTTTTTTACACTTTCTTATGCAGCCTGTCATAGTTGTTCTTTGTCCCCGGGGAAGACAAAAAGAAGCCCCTTCCACTGCAAAAGAGTAAAAGCGTGTCAGGCTGACCAAGCTTCTACCTCTCTGAAGCATCAAGAGTGGATATTTGCTCAAAAGAGAGCAAACTCACTTCACTACCAGAATGCAAACAAATGCAGACATGACATACACACAAACCAGCTTCAGCATGAATCCACCCATCATTCAATCGATACACTTTGTTATGGTTCATCTTAATAAATACAGTATATGGCCCATCCCAAATTAGTGCCACTCGGTCCGGTCTCCTAGTACAACTTTGGTCTTCATGAGAACACAGTGAGTCACTGTGACACAAGGAGTGTCCAATCTGTCTCAGACGCTCTCCAGCCGGCAGTAGTGAGTCAACGATCAATTGAACCTTTCAACCTGAGACAGTGTTGCACAACATATTAAAAGAATGCTGAAGCACAGATACAGATGGAAAAGCCATAAAAAAAATGCCTCAGGTGAAGGCACATGATGACTTCATGGAGAAATAGGAAGTATTGAACTGCTGCATGTGTGTGGTAGGCATGTCTGTGTAAAAACATGCCAACCACGGCTCTTGGCGGTGAGATAATAAGGGCACCGGGTGCGCGGATTGGAGTGAAATAGCTGACATTCAATAGCTGACATCTGACTGACGTCAAGGCCTCCCGTGCTGTAAACACACGGCTTTACCCGACACACCGCCCGCAGACCTGGACAGTGTTGAACGAGCAGCCAGCCACCTTGTGTGTGTGTGTGTGCGTGTGTGTGTACAATAAGCTACAACTACGGTATGTGCTAATGTTAGCAACTTGCTGACTGGAAACCTCATTTAATTACACTTGGCCCTATATTTAAACTAAGCCAGCTCGATTCTGGATACAAAAGACAACCACGGCTGTTCAAAAAGTAAATGAAGAGTGAAATGACTATTCTGAATGTAATGTACTTATTATGTACAGCCCATTGTTCCAGGAAAAGCTTTCCAATGTAATGTGCACTCCTGTAATGAATGGATTTTTTTGGTTTTCTGCTGATGCAAACACCCCCAACAAGGAATGTTTGCTCTTTGGTGGCGAAACGGTCTAAACATCTCTAATCTAAATGAAGCTCAAGCAGGGTGGTGCACGGCACTCAGCAAAGCGGAGGTCATGGGAGAACCAACGCGCTGTAACTGGACTGTTGTCTGTGCTTGTGCACTGGAACCTATCACGGTAGCATAGACAAAGCAGACGGGATGTATACAATAAGAGGCCATGGGCCAAATCCCGCCTTTGTGTAGGGCACGGAGCAACTCTGTCCCCTTGGCTAATGTGTTAATAATGCGTAGCGGTCAGCGTGTGGGTTGTTCTTTTGGCCTGGATGCGCTATAAAGCTGCTGATGGATTGCAGGAACATCATGTCCTCAACACGGGGCCAACCACACACGTCGCGGTCATGCACACTTCACATACTAACCCCACATGTAAATGTGACACCATCACACGTACTGGGAACGGGTGCTGACCTACAACAGTGAGGTACACAAACAGTCTGGTATGAACTGTGCCTTGCTTACTCGTTTGGAGAGAAGCTGTATCGTGAGAACAGGGCAGCCAGAAGCCAATCAGGCTGATACAGTAATATGGACGTGGCAGTGTGTGAGGCATTATTTGAAGTGCACATTTACTCATTCAATCCCAGCCATTTGTCAGAAGACGGACTCGTTCACTACCGGCCATTTTAGACGATTTCGACTGATCTTTCAAGCTGCACAGAATATTGTGTTCTACGGCTAGATAAACATGGAACCGACCAAAAGAAAGATTAGACTCCCGTCTTTCATTAGAAAACAGAAGTTTGTTTCAACCTTTTTCCGTTCTTTAGTAATCAGCAGTTGAACATAGGTAAGTTTCAGGAAAGTATCAGTTCCCAACTAAAACAGGGAGAAAACAGCTTTTTGTGAAAAGACACATTTCAAGCATAACTTTCACTTTGACGTACATCTTTTGCTTTTGTTACAGCTCAAATATCTAAACAACTATACCAACGTAAACAACACAAAAAGGGTAGTTTTACATCAAAATAATTTATTTACAATTTTCACATTTGGAAGTAAACTGTATGTGTGCATGTGTATGCACGCGTGTGTATGCGTTAAAAAATGTCCCTACAATGCGGAACCTTCTGCACGCTCTCCCACTTCCTCCTTGCTGTCGACTGTTTTTACATGCAAATGATCTTTGCTGAGCTCTTTATCAAATGCACTTCTGCCACTTCTTGTGAGCGTTTTCACGGCTTAAAACTGTTCTAGAAGTGACATCCATTAGTGCGCTGTTGCGTCAATACCACGTTTTGTTTTTTTTTCGCACAAAAAATGTAAGACATATAAATACATCTTTGGTATTGGATGAGTTAGTGGATCCCTGACATTATTCATCACCTTTGCTTAAATATGTTATATATTGTTTGGAATTATGGTCTACATTGATCGATTTTTGAAAGCGAACTGTACATTTGCAAAAATGTACATTTATAGTTCATGGCCAGCCATGATGAGCTAGCTCTCGCAGTTCAGCCTCATTTCCGGAAGTGACGTCAGGGGTTGACAGTTCTCAGCTAAAGCAGAGTAAACAAACGCTTCTCGAGGATATAAATGGAACATGTTTATAGTTAGAGCATATAAAACTTTTTAAATACGGTTTTTACCATTATTAGAGCCCTGTAGACATGAAATAACACCCCTAAAGTCACCTTTACACTTGTATTACCCAATATAGTAGATATAATAGAAAATAAGACATATTAGACTTAAATAATATATGATAGACTCACATGCGAGCAGTGACAGCTTCTGTGGTGGCTATTGTCTCATCAATGTAACATCACTGACACCTAGAAACCTCACGATGCACTTCATTGGCTTTATTAACAACACATGCAGTGAACATTCACACAAGAACTGTTGTCCACTCTCTACAATGCTAACCCTCAGCTACAGTCAACTCTAGCAAGCTGTCGTCATACACGTCAGTTCCCAGGCCTGCCTCTTAAAGGCACACACAACAAGTCAGACACTGACACTTCATATCACGTCTTCCGAATGCTTTAGATTTGTATTTTCCGTCATTTTGCAATTTTTATGCTTGAAAATGCAAGAAGATGAACAATTTGCTTAAACATATTTTTTTTTACTAACAATAGGCCACATTCAGCCACCAAACAGCAAGCATTTATTAATGACTTAACTTTGAAAAACGGGGATAGAGCGAGGGCGTGATGTTCGCACAGCGATGTAGCGAGGGACGACCGTATTTGTAAAAACTGTGATAGAGTGAAGTCGAAGAAAGTCGAAGCGCAAAGTGGCGAGGGATGACTGTACATCATTAGCGCTTGTGTACACTTTATTCTTGGTCGCAATCAATAACGCGGCTGGATGTGGAACAAATTGTTCACCACAGTTTCCACACCATCGCTAGTAAAGTTAATTACAGCTACCTAGTGTAGTGTGCACCACCTGTTGTTTTCTTCCTGAGGGTGCGTTGCATTGAGGCAAGGCATTTATCTAACATGCAGTTTGATATCATTTGCAGCATGGAGTCTAGTGGAGTAGCTAAGTTGAGAGTTAAGGTTTTGGAATGTTTTTAGATTGTGCCTTGAGAGAGAGCAGCTGAGAATGCGGTGTTGACTCATTGTTTTTTGCTGGAACTACTACCGCACAGAGAGACTCAGGGGCGGAGGGTATATTTTGGAGGGAAACCCAAACTCTAAGCAGTACCTCAGATGTGAGTATTGCTCCATGACTCACGACGGCCTAAAGTGCTGGATGAGGAACTAGGATGGAGTGAATGGAAGGGGGGGGTGACGTCTGTGGGGCGGAAGAGGCGGCTGGGGACAGGTTGAAACACTGCAGTGGGTATGCGAGAGGACACATTTTCCATCTGTGTGCATACGTGTGTGCACTTGCATGCGTGTGTGTCTTGGAAGAAGGCAGCCTGGATGATATGACTGTGTGTGTATGTGTGTGTGTGTGTGTGTGTGTGTGTTATGTGCTTTGCAAGGTGATGCCTTGAGATGAGGCAAAGGCGCTGGGGGAGGTGAGAGCGCGCGGCCGGTTCTGCGTGGGGATGGTCGGGGTTCAGTCAGGCCTGCAGCTCTCCTGTGGAGGGTGACCTCATCGCCTGGCCCCTGGCATTGTGGCAGCAGCACAAAGCCACGCAGGAGACGGGAGAGAGAAAAGGACTTACACATAAACGTGGGGGGAGGGATTGGATGCGAGCGCGGACGTAGACGTGAATGAGGCTGCATGACTGAGCGAGGGAGAACCACAGGAAGACGAGGACGGATGGCGAGACTTCTAAATAAAATTTAAAAAGACCACCAGGCTTTCAGGATGAACACACAAAGACTCAACGAGGGTGTCGCGACGACAGGAAACACAAACAACACACAAGCTGCTAAAGTGTTGATGCTGTGCTAACCTGCCATAAAAATCAAATCATAGAGGCTGTCAAACATCCTCCACCTGAACACACACACAAACAAGCTCCTTTAAAAAACACACACACTAAATCGACAAAGCCTTTTAGTACAACAACAAGCTGGATTTCCTGCAGGAAGCTTGTCTACCAAAGGTGAATTGTTTTTATTTGTATGTCTTTATGAGACAATGACTGAAGTTATGCATTATCTATGTGTGGCAAATACACCCCCTAGGGGCTGCTACATGGTAACAACACACACGGGAGGATTGTGTGTTAATTCTGCAGTAGAGCTGAAACAATTAATCAATGATTAATTGATTATCCATTTAATCAACATCTATTGTGGTATGTGATAGTTTATTTTTTTATGTAAATATCCTCTGATGTCAGCCTCTCAAAGGTGAATATTTTTACATTTTCCTTCGTCATCCATGAACGCAAACCTATTATGTTTGTGTTTTAGGCAAAACAACATATTCACACACATCAGCTTTGACTCATCAGTGCCTATTTTCTGATATGTTGTGGACCCAAACCACTAACTGTTTGTGTTTGGCTCTTATTGATTTGGTCCGTCTACGGCAGGGGTGTCCCAAGTGCGGCCCAGGGACCATTTGCAGCAGTAATTTTACAAGAATAAAGTCACAGAAAATTTACAAAGATTGTTTACGATGAACGTTTCAATGTTTGGGAAATTAAACAAAAAACACAACCAAAAAAAGAGCAAAGTCTGAAGTTGATACTAATTAGTGGCCCTTGCATCCTTTCATTTTTCGCCAAGTGGCCCTTGGTAGAAATGTTTGGACACCCCTGGTCTAGGGCCTAACCGGTGACTTGATTTATTGAAAAAACAAGCTTCAGATGAACGGACTACGGAAATAATCATCAGTTGCAGCTCTAAAACAAACTCCAGGCTTATGGACTCCAACTGAAAAGTTAGCAGATTGTGCAAGCGGATATCGAGGACGATTTAATCGGTGATGTGGGCAAAAGCGTTCATTTGATATATCTCTGCCGTCCTCCGCTTTCGTTGTTTTATCCTTTCACACCGTCCCGCTTAAATAAACTTCCGCTGTAACACAAGATACAGCCGCTCTGTCTCGGGTTTTCCCCCCTTTGCTACTGTTTGTTTTGCCAAGGTTTCTATCTCTTGATGATGTATTTATTGTTGTTCCCCTTCAAGCACACGCACACACACACACACACACACAGCGAGTCGGTGCACTGAAGATGTTCCCCGTCTGTCAGCAGGGGCGAGTGGAGAAGGTGCAGAGGTCAGGGTTTAGGGGTTGGAGGTCAACTAATCGGTCACTTCATCAACTCATTACTTGGCTTGTTAATTAGAGGATTTAAGTGGACGGGATGAGGGAAGCCCCTCCCGGTCGCAGTTCCTTTCCCTGTTGTTGTGCTACGCCAAAACAGTTACACTGCATCGCCTTACTTGTTATACTGATACTGGCAATCATGGAAGCTTTGGTTAGCGATGTTTTTTTATACTGTTATAGTTGTTTACCACATGCAAGACAGTCCTGTGGTGTTTTCTCAGGAGTATGTATGGCCCTATGAACCAGGAAGTGAACAAACTATCAGGAATTGCTGAGAAGAGGCAGGATTAAATAAGATCTACTTCTTCCTACTCCCTTTCTGACATGGTGAGTTGTGTAGCCTGCACAAGGTGACGTAAACAAAGAATAACAGGAGTGTAAAAGTGACTACAGGGTGTTACTTCATGTCTTCGGGGCTCCAATAATGTTAAAACCCGTATTTACAACGTTTTTCTATGCTCTAGCTGCCATAATATTCCGTTTATTAATATTGAATACTACTTTACGGAAATGGAACCAATTAGCCGGGATAAACGAGGGATTACTGTAATTCCCGTGTATCGTACAATATGGCACACATCTTGTCGTGTTATTAATATACCGCGTGGGTCCAAGTGTGCTCCTGACGTGTTTTTGGAATATCCTTGGAATAACTTCCATATCCCTGGAAGTTAGATACGACCCAAAGCGAATGTTGCGTTTCAAAGTTAGCCACATCACCTGATAATAAAGTTAATTTTGGTCAATATGATAACAGTGACTGTGCAGTCACAGTATGGGAGCAGCCTGAGCACACAAAGCCAAATCAAACACCTGTTCCCAGCTTATCTGCTGTGCTTGTGTGGGCATATCATCATGAGGTCAATAATAGGGGAGTCGCCGCGCGCAGCAGCGACATTGTGGCTTCGGCTCAGTGACAAGTCAAGGTCAAGTTGTTGTCACAACTACAGTATTGTTCATATTTTACTGTATGCATGTCTGGCTTTTATTCTTATCAGACACTTTTTCACACGTTCTTTATGAAAGCGGAACGGAGCCACCAGTCCTGTGGCTCCACCTAACTGTGGATGATCATTCATTCACACAAACACACACCTACTGTTCACTGTCCAATGGCAAGCTGTAAAATATAACGTCATTCTGGAATCCAGTCTTTGTGGATTTAAGTTCAAAGGAAATACCCGCAACAGGGGTGTCCAAAGTGCGGTCCGAGGGCCACGTGCGGCCCGTGACTGTTTCGTTTATTGGCCCTCGGCACATTCTAAAATCAGAATTGAACAAGAAAACTAAAAGAACCCAACAGCAGCTAAAATAGTAATAGTAATAGTAATTTCATAAACATAAAGTCAAAATATTAACACAAAAAAGTTGTATTCTAACGAGAAAAAGACAATTTTACAAGAATAACGTAAAACTATTATTATTTTAGTAGCATAAAGTTGGAATGTTAAAAAAAGACATTTTTTAAAGTCCTAACATTATATTAAAAAAAACAACAACAAAGTTGTTATTTTTGGAAAATTAGGTTGGGCAAATGTTAAAGTAAAAATATTATGGGAATAAAGTTAGAATTAACAGAAGAAAATTTACAAGAAGAAAGTTGATATAGTTAGAAAATAAAAACAGCAGAAACAAAAAAAAATGCTGTAATTTTATGAAAAGCCTAAATATTAGAAGAAAAAAGTCATTCTAATGAGAAAAAAAATTAACAATTTTATCCATCCATCCATCCATTTTCTATACCGCTTCATCCTCATTAGGGTCGCTGGGGCATGCTGGAGCCTATCCCAGCTGACTTCGGGCGACAGGCGGGGTACACCCTGGACTGGTCGCCAGCCAATCGCAGGGCACATATAGACAAACAACCATTCACACTCACATTCATACCTATGGACAATTTAGAGTCGCCAATTACCCTCATCTGCATGTTTTTGGGAATGTGGGAGGAGAAAACCCACGCGCACACGGGGAGAACATGCAAACTCCACACAGAAATGCCCAGGGGAGAATCGAACTCAGGTCTTCCCGATCTCCAGGCTGTTACTGTGTTGGCCAACGTGCTAACCACTAGACCACCGTGCGGCCCGCTATGAGAAACAAACAAAACAAAATAAAGTTCTAATTTTTATTGTATGGGAATAAAGTCATAATATTCTAAAAAGAACATTCACAAAGATTATTTAAGTAGAAATTTGAGGATTTTTTTTTTTTTTAAACACCAAAAGTGGTAAAAAGAACAAAGCCCAACGTTCATACTAATAACTGGCTTTTTCACTGATATCACAAAGCTGAGATGCAGTTTTTTCTTGGAATATATATAACTTCTTAGCATAAAGTGGCCCTCACATCCTTCCATTTTCCATTTATGTGGCCCTCGGTGGGAAAGGTTTGGACAGCCCTTCTACACACAAAGGCACTGAAGATGATGTTGCCATTCCTGTCCAATTACTTGACTGGATTTAAAACAAGACACAGCCACAGAAACGGGGAGTAAAAAGGCAGTGCGCAGGTCACTCACGGACATCAAATCACACCATTTTCATCTTCTCTGCAAAATAAACTCCAGGGCCACACCCATGGTGAGTCTGTATTCATTTTGTGTGTTTTATACTTTTCTGTTTTGCTTTTCTGCCTTACATTTCAACAAAGTCTGGAGCGCAGTCCATCAGAGGTTTGACAGAAACATCAGATGGCAGCTTTGGATGGATGCTATGGCTTCCCAACACACCAGACAGAAAATGTAGAGAAAGTGAGGGGGAGTAATAGCAGAAGTGAGTGGACCGTATACTCAGCCTCCATCTGCTAATGTGCGTCAGGCCTCGACAGCTCTGGCACATCTTCACTAGCCAAAGAACTTGACACACATCATCGATGGCAAACCGCAGAAGGAATCAGAAAGCAAAACTTCCTCTTTCAAAGCCAACCACAGTGCCGATTGTGTTCATTTGCACAACTATGGGCTGCGGACACTACGCTTGCCCCTAAATACTGCATGTAATAAATGAGACTACATATGGTGTGTACTAGGGGTGTCTGTCATGAGACACTCAGTACACGAGATTGGGTCTACGAGGACAAGACAAGATTTTAACTTTACTTTTAAGAAAAGTACAATGAATATAAAAAATATATGACAATATATTGCAATCTACTAATTTAATTTCTACTACATTACCTTGCATTGCTTCTCACGAGGCTACACTCACTCTTCTGCCCTCTGTGTGTACGCTAGCGGCCCCGCCTCTACCCACCCAGAAAAGAGATTGTATGACTGAATGACACGCACCAAGGTTCTGAAACCAATGCACAGAATGAGCCTTCCAGCCTGTTTGGAGGTGGGAGACGAGGAAAACAGACACGCTTGCGCATGGCAATATATTGAGCCCGGCAAAATTATCCAGTTCATTTTCATTTATTGTGGGATTTATTTATTGATTTATTATCGTCCCAGGCCTAGTGCCCATGAGAAGGGAACAAAAAATCTTGTCACGTTTTAATCTTGCGAGATCTTGTGACTAGTGTGTACTCCACACTGGAGGACGGTAATGGCAATAGATCAATACATTTCTGTTTGCTGGAGATTAAAGCACAACCACCACAACATGGCAACTCGACCAGCATCATGAGCTACAAGAACGTGGCAGACTGTAAGAGCCACTGGGACTGAGACGTCATAAGCAACTAGCTACCGCGTCCTTGTGTGACAAAGCCAGCAACAATCAAACCATTCTGTGTATTAGAGGGAGTAGCACGACAGCAAACATGACAGCCATTACATATCCTGGGATTACATACACCGAGAGGCCTCGGCCACAGTAAGACCTGATGGTTTACGATCCACCGCCACATTGTTTCCCTGTGTAACTGCAACCTTCTACATCAACCACCCAAGTGTTTTTTCTGTCCCGCTCTATCACATGTTACAGTCGCTTGTGGGCTGCTACAGAGGTACTGACGTGCAATCAGAGGCCTGCCTGTCTGCCTGCCTGCCTGTGCCAAAAGACAGCCATAAATTGTCAGCTGATGAAAGACTGGAAAGATTGTGTTTTGGGTTTTGTCCGTGCAGGCTTTAGCCAACAGGATAGCTCCGGTGTTTTCCTCTCTAAGGGGCATAATGGATTATCCCCGCCAATGAAACATGATTCCGGCTGGCAGACTTGCCCGCCCGCCAGCCACCTTTCAGATCCTTTTTCCCAGGACACCCCCCCACTTGCCTTGTAAGAGCCAAAAGCAAAAATGCACTGGATATCTGGGAAAGATGGAGGGTGGGGGTATAAAGACAAACTGAATAGTAGGAAACTGGATTAAAACTTTAGCAAGAAGGCATTTGAAGGCATTTCCCCCAACCATGAAGAGCTGTGTCTGTGCACCATGCTTCACACAGGGGTCCAAATGGGTTCCCATCGCAACCAACTGCACAACACAGTACAACAGATACACCGAGCTTCATCTCCCACCTCCTCTGCCACATCTGTCCATGTCTAATCCTTCAACCCCCCCCCCCCATGTGCTGTGTGACTGCCGACCAACGATGCTTCTTCAGCAGGCAACACTGGCACACAGTGGCCATCAGCGCAAAACACCGGAATAAAGCTTGTGATCTTCTCCATCAACAATGACCCAATACTATGCAGCGGGAGTGTCACCAGACACCAAACTCACAAGACGAGACGGTGCAAGAGACTGGGTCCGCGAGAACGAGACTTTTCTTTAAGAAAAGTGCAATGAAAAAATATGACTGGACAACCAAGTCACAAAACAATGCAAGCATGTTTTGAAATGTTTATTGTCCAACAAATTGATGGTTAACAATATTATTGTCAACATTTTTTGAGACCACATAAACCACTGTTATCATGGTCAATAATAATATATCATAATAATGCAATATTTTCTTAAATGTGTCATCTTTCACTCTGTAATGTTGCAGAATTGGCGTTTGTGACATGCATTTTCTCACAGGCAATTCGTCAAGCGTGACATGTCTGTCAAACGTTTGCAGCATTTCTTGAAATGCATTCAGTTATTTTTTGTTTATTTTAAATACATATGTTCCACTTTCATCGTCAATCTCTTTTCTATAAATATATTTGATAATAACACATTTTAGAGCTGTAATTATAATACTGTGAAACCGTCAAACAGCAATATTTTTGCCCAAAGTTATACCGGCCCATGCCTACTCGCAACCATCCTGTTGGAGGCCCTTGCTCTAAACCCTGATTGATTGCTGTATTTTTTAAGAGTTGTATCTCAGTACTGTTGGCAATATGTAGTGTATGACAAAAAATGTACCTCCTCTCATTGTCATCCAGGTGAGCAAACAGAACATTCTTGGAGATGGCCTTAGCCAAGGCAGTCATGGTCTTGTAGTCCTTTGGGATCACCTGTGTGGGAAAGCAGTGATCACACAGTCTGCAGTAAACTGACACAAATGTGGAATAGGTCACTGACTTCAAAGGCAGACTTGGTGAGGTAATTAAAGGGTAGAGTACTGGCCAAAGCAGATATTGGGATATCCTACACATGTCTGTATTTTGGGGAAAGCCCATCTGTTCAGGGAGCCTGCTCTCAAATATTCACAAGAGAGCTGAACTCATTCATAAAACATGCGTTTTCATGTCTGCGTGCAAGTCCACGCAGCCACATCAAAACACTGAAGCTTGTCCAAATAAAAGCATCCGTGTTTATGTTACTACAAAATGATGACGGTGGTGGTCGCAGCGGCGTGGATGAGCTGTATGGAAGGGAAAGCAACAGATGTCGCCACATGAAGACGGCCAGGCCGCACAAAGTGCAACATGCACACAAAGATCAAACACAAGGAAGTGGAAGCATCGGCCTGAGAACAGAGTGAGAAAGCAGGCTGGGAAATGAGTGAAGTAGAATCAACAAACTGAATGATCCTTCACAACGTCTAATAGCCTCTTTGGCGCTCGGAGACTTATCTTTCATCATTAAAGGCTCCCTGACATGACTTATCAACTGTGCTTAAATATGTCATATTGTTTGTAATTACAGTATGTTCTACATTGTTACATTTTTGAAAGCCAAGGGTAAATTTGCAAAAATGACATTTATAGTTCATGGTACCACCCACGACGGCTAGCTCTCGCTGTTCAGTCTCATTTCCAGAAGTGACGTCATTGGTGTGACACCTCTCAGGTAAGCAAACACAGTGGTGTACGAGACGGTGGATGTTTATAGTGAGTAAAGCGAAGATTTGAGCAACGTGTCAATAGCTTACGAGGAGAAAAGAAGGGAGAAACATTTGGAGATGAAATAAAGAACTTGCAGAATATGGACTTAAACCTTAAGACATGGAGATGATGGTCGGTCGCCTTCAAAACACAGGATGGTAAGTGTAAATTACTCTAGAGCTGCTTATCTTAAAATTGTTTTAAATTGGCTCCTTAATGAGCGTAAAGGGGTCTTTATAGCCTGATTATATTATATTTTGTCGCTGTTGCAGCAGCCCCCCCACCGTCAACATATCGTTGTGCAAAGACGTTTATATACCATGTATAATGCTTTACAGCCTTGTCGCTATCATGGAATAGTGTTTAGAAGACATTATGTAAAAAAAACATGACTGACTCTCTTCTGTGGCAACTTTGATGTCGTTCTTGTCTTTTTCTTATCCCGTGTACTGGCCAAGTAGCATCCTTTTTTCAAAATGCATTTATACCGTACTTTGTAGCCAAATGCCCTTGTAAAGGTGTCCCTTCATAGCAGTCTTCAGTGAAATGATCACTGCAAAGAATAGAACTCGAGGTGGGCGTCCATCTGTCTCATTCTCTGCACTTGCTTTGTACATTGTTGTCTTTTCTTTTGGAAAATAAAGCAAACTGTATCACTCAGATGCTGTAAACATCCAGCAGCAACACATTCCGGCATGACTACTATTTTGATGAAAAATATACTGAACCAAGTCGACAATCTACCTCGAGAAGCATTTTCTTAATCTGCTCTCTAGCTGAGAGGTGTCAACCCGATGACGTTACTTCTGGAATGAGCCTGAACTGCGAGAGCTGGTTCGTCATGGGTGGAACCATGAACTATAAATGTAATTTTTGCAGATTTAGCATTCACTTTTGAGAACATAATTACAAACAACTTACAGTATAACATACAGTATTTAAGCAAAGTTGATAAATCATGTCAGGGACCCTTTTAAAGAGGCTGATAGAACACAAAGTAAACTGCACAGTATACAGGTAGTCTTTGTAACAGTATCACTGTATTGGTTGTAGTGCACAGCGAAGGCTACGGCTTTGTAGTATACAGCAAATGCAAGCCCAGTGAAAATGGTCAGCGGGTAAACACTTTCGGCCTCTATTTATGATCCCCTGGAAGTGCATAAAGTGATTTGATGTCATTTTAGCAGGGTCGCAATAAGTGATTGCACGCATATTTGCACGCCCTTGAGTGCGTCTCGGATATGCAGGAGTGACACTACAGAAAATAAGATTGAAGTCAAGGGGCGGTCTCGTTGCCATGATGCATGACGCATGGCCACGTGTGCTCATAAACACAAATGCATGTGAACACACTGACGCTCTTGAAGCACACGTGACTCCTGTGATGAGAGCGTGGTGACTGGGAGGGTTCATACTATGATGTCATTGCATGTCACTTTTATTTGAATAGAACATGCACGAGCATTGGAACATGCGTGTGTATGTACATGGGTGCTACAATCTGATATGTTGCATTGTTACAAAAATAAAATATTATTCAGAAAAAACATCTTCAATGTTACAAAACAGTTACATGAATAGTTCTAATGATACAAAAATAAAGTACAAATAATGCAAAATAATGTTTCATATTCCTAAAGAATACATTTCTTTTTTAGAGAAAAAAGCGCTGCTACCATTTACATCCATTTTCGTCTTCCATCATGCTAAGCTACGGCGCATGTGCAACAATAGGCAGCCCAGACTCTCGCGTTGTTTCAGAGACGGACTGTCAACCGGTTGCTAGTCATGTGATACTTGGTGCATGCCTCCACAATCCGTTATTCTTATCGATCCAGGAGGCGCTGCCAATGCAGCCCATGGAGTTGTGCAATCTGAATGGTTTGCATCTACGCAAGCTCACCTTGCGCACGTAGCTGACTGCGTCCTCTTCGGTGTAGACCTCAGCGCTCACCCCTCCACGGCGGCGGCGGGCCTTGACGACCGGGTTGGGCGGCGGGGGAGAGACCTCATCGTCGTGCGAGTCTGACTGGCTGTTAGATTTCTGGCGTGCCATGATCTGCTTGCATTCTTCCTGTGAACACAAGAGGAGTGACAGCAATAGACTCAACAGCCATAAAAACAACCAACATGTGGGGGAAATCACACAAGAGCTCATTCCTAAAAGCTAGCATAATGTTGATTTCTCAGCAGGTCAAACAATCAGATCACATGATCAAATGAAAGCAGACAGAAGTCCTGCGTGTGCATGGTCTGCATTTGGCTCCCGAGTGATGAAGGGGATTAAAGACATCAAGTGGGAGGCGACACGCCTCTGGCTGAATGTTGTTTCAACCGCCAAACGTTCTGCAGGTGCTGAATTATTGATCGCAAACTTGATTAGCACATTAGCATGCAGGCGCGCTAATATGCCAGAGTGCTGGGAGACAGACAGCGGTGACAGGATGATCATTTGCTCAAACGCTGCCGGAGACCATTCTCTGCACTGCGTACAAACACGCCCGCCTTCAACCAAACACGTTTGAAAACTGTAACCGAAACAAGGCTGATTGACATGAAATTTGAAATTTTAACTAGAGATGCTCGATATCCGAAATGATATCGATAAACGAAATATGCAAGGGGAGGGTTGATCTCCTCTTCGTGTGAAGGACGGAGACAGTGGAGGGCAGACTCACATGCCCATGCACAAAAGGATATTTGAATCAGGTGATAGGCATGTGGAGGACCTGTTTCGGAGGCAAGAAGCAGTGTGACGTTAATGTTGAATGAATTCATGTTTGTACATCCAATCAACAAGATGGTTGCTGGTAGGGGTGCTCCGGACCGATAATTATTGGGCCAATGTAAGGGAATTATGACATCGTACCGATAAATCCGATAACCGGAAATTTGAAAAAATGCTCCAATGAGGCGACATTACCAGTACTGTGTGGGGACGAGCAAATCAAGCGCTCTTTTTTTTCTCCTGCCTGTGATATTAATGGCCTGTCGTAACTTCCCCTGAGCTCACTTGTAAACAAATGTTAACCGTTTCAGAGACATTCTGGTGATATTTGTACTAAATGCTCCGCAATAAGAGGAATAAAAAATCAATCGAGCACACAAACAAACCACAAAAATCAGCCACCTGAAACACCACATTGCTACCACGCCTGGAGCATGTTATGCCGCCGCGTTTGAAAGTTGCAAAAGGTTTGCCAGAGACCTGCGTGGCGTCACATCGGCTGCTCGTAGTTTGTCCCCGAATATAGTACACCTTGCTTGGCCACAGCAGGTGTCTCCCTCCCCTTTATACTCTGGTTCTCTTGATAGTAGTGATGGTAGTAGTAATGTCATGATATTTCAAATCAACAGGTACAGTTGGTCAAATTCTAATTTGTTCTAGTGCTTCATACCTCCAGGTGTGCACAAACTACAGTTAAATTTAAATTTAAAAAGTAGATATAAAAGATTAATCAGATAAAGGATATCGTGCATCTCTATTTCAGATGAAACTTTTTATTTTTTCAAATTATTGTTATTCTATTTACTAATATATTGTGAAATATTGTCTGTCAATATATTGAATTACCTTTATATAATATTTCAATGAACTTTTTTATTACCTTTGTTCATTAAATGTGTGGCATGAATCAGTGTTCTTGCGTCTGATACTTACCAAGTGAAATGTTTCTATTTTGGGCAATTTGACAAGATGCTCACTCGTGTCAACGCTTGAGATCATGAAATTGCATTAGGATTTTGACATTTTCTCTTTCAGTTGCACATTGACTTCAGATGGTCCTGCTCACACAATAGCAAACATCAATACTTAACCAGAGAGCAAAAACCTAAACCTCACAGATCAGCACTTCTTCTCGCTCAAAGCAATGTGCTTCGATCGTGCCGGCATTAAGATGCGGAAAGTACCCCGACACTGATTTGGGGACAGAATAATGCAAAAACAAGCCCGAGACCAGCAAACATTCAGCAGCTTGACAAATAAAGTACTTTCTAATGCTTTCTTTGAGTCACTCTGGATCATTACATCCTGATGCTACAGTGATACCTGACTCATGACGACGTCAAACAATGTGATCATGCAGCTCAGCCTGGAGGGGAAGAAGGGTGCATGAGCAAAACAAAAACATGCAAGCAGAGGAGCAGGATGCATACTAGCAACATATTTACATCCTCATAAAAACTTCAGGCAGTGCAGTAGCATCCTCCCCTTGCAACAAGTTCCCGTGCATGGACGCATTAGCATCAGGAGGCTAACTAGTGTGTTTGCAGAGGTATTTACCATGGCAGGAGGGGTCCTTGTTGTCAAAAGGCACCCGGCATCAAGTCGCTCACATCACAGTGGGAGCGGGTCAAAGCGTACAAGGGCACCGACACGCACGGGTCGCCATCTCACACATGGCGGCACACCGCCTAGTTAGTTAGTTAGTGTGTGAAAGCAGAGATCCGAATTTAAAGAGACGGTTCAAACACGACGCCTACAATCCCCCGAGGCACAGCGGCTCAGGACTACTGATGAAAACAGTGATCACAGCAAAAAAAAAATGCCTGCCGACTCTCTCTCTCTCTCTCCCTCCCCGTGTCGCTCTCTCGCAAACTACAATCAGCTGGTGCAATCAGCGGGCTCGTCTCGCTTCCCCTCTGTCACTATGACAACGGGGGCTCTGTGAGCATCCTGCCCGGTTGATGCTGAGCCTGAGCAGGAAGCAACAGTCGCTCCCTCTCTCTCTCTCTCACACACACACAAACACAAGTTGTGACGCCTGTTGACAGATTGCCCCATCCTCTCGCTCTCTCTCCCTCTCTCTCGCACGTCCACAGTGATTCATGTCAGAGAATGAAAGTGACTCCTCTCAAAGTGGACTTCAGTTGTGACCAAATGGCAAGTACCAAACGCAGGGACTTTTGGGAGGGGAACAGCACGACATCATCCCGTGTATTTCCTCTGCATGCCAGAAGATGCTCTCATGTCTTCCTGCTGATTACAAGCCCCACCCACACACAGTTAGATCATAGAGCAAAGCATGAACGAGGGGAGGGACTGTGTGTGCGTGTGTGCGTGTGCGTGCCACAACAAGCCATTATACTGTACTGGTCCAATGGTTGTGGCAAGACACACTGAGGAACGAAAGTACATAGCATAGAGTATAGTCATACGTTTTTTTCATAGTTTGGCTAGTCCTGCCACTTATAGTCAGGCGTGTCTTATACTGTATATGAATATATATACGCCAAACCTGTCTATAGCGGCCACTAAAGGGAAACGGCAAAAGTGGCCGCTATAGGCAGGTGGCCGTTATAGACAGGTTGGCGGCCATTTTGAATTTGTACGCACACATATTAACATGTCTGTGATTAGAAGCTTGTTGTGTTTGCAGATACATATAATTATACTGTTACATGTTGACCAGTAGAGGGCACTGTGGGACTAAGGATAAAAGTTGTAAAGAACAACTAGGCTTGTTATTCTACACCTGAACAGAACAACAGAACAAAGCTGTGCTACTATATATATGGCAGAGTGTCATTACAGCTTTAGTTCATCAGGAAGTGACAGGAAGTGACGGTGCGACGTCACGAGCAGGAGAGCTAGGTGTCGAGAGAGTTGGGAAGTGTGTGGATGTTGGCGTGGATGTAAAGTCCTGCAGTGTTCTCCGCTGTTAATAAAGCAATTAAAGTGCATTGGCGACGTGAGTCTCTCCTTCCCCACAACAAGCAGCATTACAGGATTGACCAGTGCACATTGTCTCACACCAGGAAATAAACGGTGTCACTGTCTGCAACAAGCTCCAAAGAAGACGGCTTTTTTTATGTGGAACAACTGACAGTTTGTGTGGATCTTGTGAATGATTGTGACTGAGCTAGGACTCAGTAATTAAAGTCTACACACGACGGCTTCATTGATTAAAAAACTAACTTTTTCGTGCATGAAGCTTTTCCTTGAGTCGATATTTTGGCCGCTATATGCAGTCAGATATTGACCAAGGGATACAAAATGGGTGCCCGCTGGCCGCATTAGACAGGTGACTGCTATACACAAGGTCTATAACACGTACATTTTCTGCAGTGAATTTTTCAGTGGCCGCTATAGGCAGGTGGCCGTTAAGACAGGTTTGACTGTATATATATGGAATATATATACATATATAAAGATGTGTATATACATATATATATATATGTATATATATATATATATATATATGGAGGAAAATGGAACGGAATATATATATATATATATATATATATACATATACATATATAAAGATAGAGATAGAGATATATATATATATTCCGTACCGACTCAATCAGAAGCTTCATGCACGAAAAAGTTTGTTTTTTAATCAATGAAGCCGTCGTGTGTAGACTTTAATTACTGAGTCCTAGCTCGCTATTCCGTTCCATTTTCCTCCGCATATCCGGGTCCGGGTCGCGGGGGCAGCAGCCTTAGTAGGGAAGCCCAGACTTCCCAGTCTCCGGCTACCTCTTCCAGCTCCACCGGGAGGACACCAAGGCGTTCCCAGGCCAGCTGTGAGACATAATCCCTCCAGCGTGTTCTAGGTCTTCCCCGGGGCCTTCTCCCGGTTGGGCATGTCCGAAACACGTCACCAGGGAGGCGTACGGGGGGCATCCGGACTAGATGCCCGAGCCACCTCAGCTGGCTCCTCTCGATGTGAAGGAGCAGCAGCTCCACTCTGAGCTCCTCCGGGATAACCGAGCTCCTCACCCTATCTCTTAGGGTGAGTCCCGCCACCCTATGTTGAAAACTCATTTCAGCCGCTTGTATCCGCGATCTTGTTCTTTCGGTCACGACCCAAAGCTCATGACCATAGGTGAGGGTGGGAACATAGATCGAATGGTAAATTGAGAGCTTTGCCTTCTGGCTCAGCTCTCTCTTCACCATGACGGTCCGGTACAGCGACCGCATTACTGCAGACGCTGCGCCGATCCGCCTATCAACCTCACGCTCCAACCTTCCCTCACTCGAGAACAAGACCCCGAGATACTTGAACTCCTCCACCTGGGGCAGGACCTCATTCCCAACCCGGAGGAAGCAATCCACACAAATTGAATGATACAGAGCATACCGCTTTTTGTTACGGAATACGGTGGTGCCTTGGTTAACGTCATTAATCCATTCCAGAGGGTCTGACACAAACCACAAGAGACTAACCAAAGCAAATTTTCCCATAGAAAATAATGTAAATCCAGCTCATCCGTTCCAGACACCAAAAATGTTAACACAAAACACATTTTATAGTTTAATAATAGTTTTACATGCAGAAAATGATGCAAAGCTAATTACAAATGACAAATGAATGGACAACTGAACATTTAACATCACTTCTACCTGGTTTTGTTGGAGAACAAAAAAACAAAACCATAATAAAATAACACAAAGTTTAAATTATTGTGCCGCAACCACGTCGGGAGCTCATAAGCTCCCTCTGGTGGCTGGAATGATGCATCATGGGAAGAGCTGTTTTTTTTTTTACTCAGATTGGTACTTGTCTTGTATATTTCTTAGCTACCGTTTGAGTGTTAAGTTGCTGTGTGATGATTTTAGCTTTCGATCTAAGATGACGCCATGATTCAGATATATATTATATTGAGTAATAACCTCCTGCGATTTCCAATGGGTTGATGATCGTTGTGTGTTTTCTCGTAGCTCATGATTGGCTCCTGTCAAATAAAGAGCTGGTCCTCACGGACTTGTGCGTGCCAGAATATGTCTCTTTAGGATGTGGACACGTGCAGCTTATGTATGTACAAATCTGTTTTTCTCTCTAAATTTAGTGGGTGCTGAAACACCGGTGCATCTTATGTACTGGAAATTACGGTAACTGCTATAAACGAGAGGCAACTGCAATGCTAATGCTAGTCAAGTCATCATGTTTAAATGTTTCTTTAAACATTGTTTGTACTGATACTAAGAGTGCTTTTTTCTGTCCTGGAATGAATGATGTTATTATTTCCTGTGAGACTATGGGAGTTTTTTTCAGGGTAGACCAGCATCCCTTAATGGACTGTGATGATTTTTGTGCCTTTATGAAAAAGCTTAGCCAGGAAATGAAACCCAAACAAAGCAAGCATGAATACATAGCCTCCTTGGTGGAGGTAAAAATCAATGCAATTCAAATCGCCTACCAACTGTCTCCAATCTCCTCGGATATATTTATCACTCTAGCATAAATATAGCGCTTTGCATTTCAACTCGTCCACTCCCAGAGTCTTCATCACTGGCTGAAAGCCAGTTAGCGAGAGAGAGAGACAGAGAGGGAAAGCGAGAACAGTCGAGGACCAATGTGTCAAATCACAAAAGCGCGTTACAAAAATGAGTCCTCCATTATCGAGAGAGAGAGCGAGAGAGAGAGTGAAGGCAGGTCAGAAATTAATTCAAAAGAATGAATTGCGGGACAATAGACGCCACAAATGCAATCAATCGCAAACACAAAAAGCTCCATCCAACATCATAGTTATCAAACCATCATCCGCTCTAATTTGCACTCATGTACGGCTGATGAGTCCCATTAAAAACGGGCCTCTTTTGTTTTGTTCGCTCTGCACCAATTTGCAACAAGCGAAGGTTCTGACAAACTTTCATCGAAATATGAAATACACAACTACGAATCTACCCGTCAGCCAAAACAACATCCAGACACACCCTCTTCCATGAAGTTCATTTCAAATCGGCGCAAAGAAGAAATAATCAGGAGCCGTTACCTTCAGCAGTGAACTGATGCACAGTTCCTTCTCCACTGAGAGCACCAACCCAAAGACAACACAGTGCTACACAAAAGCACACAGGTAATGAAGCATGGAGAGTAGTCTACTCATCACTCTGTTCCACCCCATTACAGCACCACAATGGACACAAAGTCTGCTGTATTTTTTGGGGGGGTTGTGGTGGGGCGGTGGGGGCTACGTGCATGTGCTTCATGGAGCACCAACCTCCTGGCGATGAAATTACATTCACTCTCTTTGTAGGCTGCACACAGGCACACGCATTGTGTCCACTGGACTTTTTGCATGTGACTACTTGCTGGTGTGTTTGTTTTAAGCGATGCTTCAGGACAGAAATTGCAGTTTCTGAGTCGCGGCCCTTGGTTTATGGCGGTTCATTGGCTCCAGACCCGTGATAAGTGAAAATTCCTCATTTATCAATGAAATATTTTCATAGTTAGAGCATATCTAAATACACATTCTAAATTCTAAATACACTTTTTAACATTATTAGAGCCCTCTGGGCATGAAATAAAACCCCTGTAGTCACCTTTACACTCCTATTACCCAATATAACAGACATAATAAGAGAAAATAAGACATAAGACAGAAATAAGACAAAGGCCAGGAGTGCCCAAACTTTTTCCAGCAAGGGCCACATACTGAAAACTCAAAGGACATATTTTTTAAACTAACCCATGTAGATATGCTGAGACATTTTCATATTTAAAGAAAAAAACAACTCCAGCTCAGCTTTGTTTTATCGCCGACTAAGCGTATTATTAGGATGAACTTTGTCTCGTTACATTTCTTTGCTCATTTTTCCTTTCTCCTTTCTTCTCATACACTTTTTTCTTGTAATATCATGTCTTTATTTTCATAATATTTAGACTTCATTATCATAATATTATGGCTTTTACCCAACCTAATATTCCTAAAATTTAAACTTTATTCCTTTTTGTTTTTCTCTTTAATATTTTAGTCTTTAATATTTCAACTTAAAGCTATTTTTTCTCTTAATATTATGACTTTATTTGACTATATTTGTCTTAATTCTTGAAAAATGTTGCTTTTTTTTTTACTGTTGCTTTTTTTTGTTTTTTTATTTAATTGTATTGTTTGATTGTGCCGAGGGCCGTAAATGGCCCCCGGGCCGCACTGTGGACACCCGATATGAGGTTCTTGTTCTTTTTTTTTTACTTCCTGTTCTGTACAGTACTTCCTGCGGTGGTTATTGTGTCACCAATGTAACATTATTGACACCCAGTGACCAGTGTAGTGCATTTTTGAAAATCCGTGATATTGGAAGCGGTGAGAGATTACTGTACATGATCTAAATCCACATAGAGCACAAATATCCCACCTAAGGGCTATGAACAGGTTAATAGGTGCCAGACTCTGTCACACCATTGCTGCAGTATTGATTTTTTTCTGTCCCCAATTTCGTCCTTAATTATCTTGCAGAATAACCTGGCCATCCCTGTACTGTATATAATATATGATATTTGACACTATTCATTACTCTTAGTTGTCAGAATCCCTTTATCTGAACGTGCCAGTGATTGACTGCTAAGACAAACTAACCCTTTGCTTAAATATTTCTGCTGCTTCTGGATTTTTCCCTGCCGCCTCGGCAGTGTTTGTGTCTCACACAGACCGTAGATCAGTCAAGGAGGGATGTAATGGACAGCTGATGGAAGACAAAAAGGGGACCACCAGTGAGACAGGGTCAGATATTTTACTTGGAGAGGCTCAGGGGTGGGCTACTGGGAAGATTTAGGCCCGGGTCACTGCATACACCCGCTGACGTGATGACTTAAAAGCCCCCTATTATGCAGAATGCATCAACCTCCCACCCAAGAAAACAAACAGGCTTCACTACGCATCTTAAAATAAAGACGTGAGCTCTGTCAAATATCTGTCAGTCGGCTACAGAGGTGGGAACTCTGAGTTGGTCTGAGTTTATCGCGGTTCCTTGCTCTTTAGCCATTGACTACGGATATTATTAGTGAAAAATATGCATAAGAAAATTTGACATGTTTTTGGCCTAAACGAAGCATTTGAAAGCATAAAAATGTCTTAATGTCACTACGTGTCAGTAATGTTACATTGATGAAACAATAGCCAACGCAGGAAGTACAGTAAAGAACAGGAAGTAAAAAAAGAACAACAAGGAACTCTCCCAATGCTAACATAGATCTATATTATGTTTTATGTCTTATTTTCTCTTATTATGTCTACTATATTGGGTAATAGGAATGTAAAGGTGACTATGGGGTGTTATTTCATGTCTCAAGGGCTCTCATAATGTTAAAAACAATATTTAGAAGGTAGTTTTCTATGAAAATATTCCATCTATAAATAAGGAATCCTGTGGAAATTCACCCATGCATGAATCAACTTTGTGTAGTTTAGGGTCATGTTGGGTTGGACAGCCCTCAAAATCAATAGGGGTCTTGTTTTGGCAGAGAGACGTGTTTGTAGAGAGGACTTAGAAGGGACTACTGATACAGTATATAAGATTGGTTTCGACTGACAGCTGAGCGTGTGCTAACACCAGCAGGACTGTCATCGACCAAGCAACAGATGACTGACAGGCGGACGGATGTGATTCATAAGGATGTCATTCGTAAGGATGTCCCGATCCACATTTTTCGGCATCCGATCCGATTTTTTTATAGTCTTGCCAATCCGATCCGACACAATCCTTTTTTTTTTTTTTTTTTTTTTTTTTTTTTACACTTTTTTGTGGTTTAGACTATACGACATTTTTAACAAATTCTCTTCAACGCATTTGTAATTTATTGACAGTTCCCAGCATAAACAAGCAGCAGTTAGAGCGACATTTCCCGTGCGAGCTCCCCACCACATAACACAGCAGTCTGGGCACAGTGAGGGGCATTACCGTACTGAGTTAGAGTGTGGCCAAGAGTTACAAACGTTATACGGCAACCCGTACGGCAGATGCCGATTTTATCCGATCTTCCAAATAGTGGATCGGCAGCTGATCCTGATCCTGAAGATCCTATCGGGATATCCCTCGTAATTAGGCTGCAAACGGGTAATTACACATCTGGCCAAACTGTTAGGGACAGCAAAAATTACATCGTTGAGTCTTGTGATCAACCCGTGTGACGATAAAAGTCGGTAAGACATTTGCAGTGACAGTTTACAAATGAGCATCGCGTTTGTAGTCGGAAAGTCCGCCAGATGACTTTTAGCTACTTTTACAAACTGATGTCATTTCTAAGCGTGGTGTGTTTTAAAATGAACGTTGACTGCATCACAGGATGAGAGGCTGGCAAGTGTGAGAGGAGGACAGACGTCCCTCTTGGAGGTGAGGAAAGATGTGGACGATGGAGAAAATAAATAAGGAATGAGCAAGCATGAGGAAGAGAAGGAGTACTGACTGGTACCCAGAGAGAGTTGAACATGCAAAGGAAAAGAGGGAACAAAGTTTTGTGTCTTAAGTGGCTCACTGAGCACTGGCTAGACTTCAGCCTAGCTTTCATCCACTGTTGCCATGGTTACCGCCTCTTGTGCTGGAGGGGAAAAGGCTAAACGGGGAAGTTGAGTCAAATTTGTATATTTTCTTTCTATGTTGTGTTCCACTAAAAAGATCCAGAAGGAACACCTTTGCATGTCATTAAATGCAATTGCACCACAAGACAACGCTACCTTCTTGACACATAAACAATATCTACTAACACCAAATTTCCTCAAATAGTGGCCTCCACTCAAATAGACGCCCGACCACCAATCGCTTGCAGGGTATATCATCCACTTGAGTGAAAAAGCTCATGAAGAAGCTCAGCTTGTATAATAAGACCCCTCCACTCTAATAGATGCCGTGCCCCAATTAATAGCTGCTTGAACAAATCAATGTCGCCCCTCAAAAAGGCAGCTCCTATTTGATATTTATCGTAATATCTTTTAATACTGATTTTTTTTGGTAGAAAAAGGGATACAAAATATTAATTATCCAAGTAATCGACAACTATTTTGGTGTTCAACTGATCGTTTTTTGATCTAAAAATGTAAATATGTGAATATGTAAATATTTTCTCTTTATTCCCTTTCTTTATTTTTTTTCCCTTTTTTTCTTTTTTTTGTGAATGTGAACATTTTCTAATTTCCTTAGTCATCCATGAAAGCAGACACATTATCTTTGTGTTTTAGGCAAAACAAGACATTCAGTGATGACATTTTTGCCTCTCTACTGATATGTTGCGGGCCGAACCACTTTCGTGGTGTCACGAGACACGCAGTTCACAAGACGATACGATACACGAGCTTGAGACAAGACGAGACGAGATTTTAACATTACTTTTCAGAAAAGTACAAAAGAACAATTATATGAAAACATATTGCAATCTACTAATTTAATTTCTACTACATTACGCTTTGTGTGAATACTCGTGGCTCCGCCTCCACCCACCGAGACAAAGAGACTGACTGTATGACTGTCAAAAGGGCTCACTACGTTCATGCCATTGTTCTACGGAACAAACGCACCAAGGTACTGATGGCGATGCACAGACTGAACCTGTTCCTGCTTGTTTGGAGGCGTGAGACGAGGAAAACAGACGCGCATGCACATGGCAATATATTGAGGCAGGCAAAATGATCCAGTTCATTTGGATTTATTGTGTGATTATTTGCTGTCGTCCCAGGCCTTGTGCCTACAAGACATTTTTTTCTGAACAAAAAATGATATCACATTTATCGGTATGGCGTAATTCCCTCATATCGGCCCGAGAATTACACCCCTAATAAAAAGTGATTCTCAATATGTTTCTGTTCAGTGTGTTAGCATAGCACAGACCAGAGTTAAATTCATGGCTTCATCTTTGGAGATTTGGCAAATGACAAGGTAATCGAATTGTAGCTACGCTGACTTAAAACAATAAATCAAGTGAAGAAAAATCTGTAGAGTAATTTCGTTCACAAACATCGCGTCATCGGAATGCATCAAAAATCCATCCATCCATTTAATTTTCCTCCGCTTATCCGGGTCTGGGTTGCGGGGGCAGAAGTCTCAGTAGGGCATCAGTAGGCATCAAAAATGTACTCGCTTATAACGTACAGTAATCAAAATCCAGGTTGGAGGTTCAATTCATCGTGATTTTGATTTTTGCCAAAATCGCCCGGCCCTAATTTGAGTTCAGTGCAGCCATTCCTAATCCAATAAATATCACTTTGATCGCTTCGAACAAAAACTAATCAAGTCATTGGACTCTCACGTGTTTGCACATACACACACACACACACACACAGACATAAAAAAACCACTGCATCAGCAGTTGCGCCTCCTAGTGTACATCACGTGTCCTTCTTAAAGCCTGAGGCTCAGCCCCGGATGCTCTTTTGACACGTGTAGTGTGAAGAGTGGAGCCATTTGTTATTTTTTTAATCATCTTATGATCCACTCATGAGCAAAGCACAGCCAAAAGCACATCGAAGACACAACAGCATGGTGTGTGCGTTTGTGCTTTTCACCTTGGGGAATGGCCTTTATTATTCTTGCTTTTTACATGACTTCAGAGAATTAAAAAAAATCATAGCTTTTCTACAATAATAACACCCCTGTTTGCTATTTTTACCCTTGAAAAGAACTACATCACAATACTCAGTTATGTTAATAATATATTGGCGATATAATAATATTATAGTGTAATTATTCTTGTAATTGTTCCCTCTTTTTTTGCCAAATGTCCTACATTTGTCTAATGACATCATCATCATGAAATATATATTTAAAATCATATTTGTTATTACTACAATGTCTTTTCTCATAGTGAAGCATCTATAAGACCCACTAAGAGTTACCTGAGAAATAAAGTGCTAAAATTAAAAATTATTTTCTTCTTTGACGTCTTTTTTTTTTTTTTTTTACTTTAGCCATATTCTCTACATTTTCTATTGTTTTATTAATTCTAATGACATTATTAACATAAAATGTAGATTTAAATGACTCTTTATGATTATCATGACTTTTCTCATCTTGAAGCATCCGGAAGAACCACTAGGAGTTAATAAAGTCCTAAAAAATTTTGAATCATTCTTAGTATTATTTTTCATTAATTTTCTTCTCTGACATTTCCCTTTTTTACTTTGGCAAAATTCTCTGCATTTTTCATGATTTTATTAATTCTGATTATTTTCCTACATTTTAATTATGATTTTTGTATTAATATCATAACTTTTCATCCAGAAGACCCACCAAGAGTTACTTGATCAATAAAGTGCTAACATTTTACAGCTTTTCTTATAATTACTTTCTTTTCTGACATCTATGTTTTAAATTTAGCCAAATTCTCTACATTTTTACATTTTTAATTATTGTTGTTATGTCATGTATATTGTAATTATTATTACATTTAAAAAAAAAAATTATTATTATTATTATTACACGTATAATGATTTTTCTCAAAGTGAAGCAACCACAAGACCCACTAAGAGTTACATGACCAGTGATAAAACTTGAGAATTATTCTTATTTACTTCTCGGACCAACTAAATGTTCAAATGTTTTTTGTTTTTTTTTATGAATCATACCAAACGAGACGGTGTGTCTTTGCATGCTGTTAGAAGCGTCAACCAATGAAGCACCACATGACAAACAGAGACACGATGCTAGAAGAACGCTACACACACGCGAATCCACAAAGCGAACGGAGAACTGAGCCTGCAAGAACCACTGCAAAACCCATGCGTGGCTTTTAAGTATAGAGACATGGATGGAAGTCACGACACAACAATGTAGGCTCACATTCTAAACACAGAACTGTTTCTTTTTTTGATTTGTTTGTTTCTCACCAACCTTCTCCAGCTTTTCAAAATGCTCACGCAGGAACTTCATAGGGCGCTCGGGCTTAGCGATGCAGAGGTTCACAATGCACTCTTTGAGGATCTGCTGGATGTTGTGTTTCTGCACAAAAATTTCACAGCCCTTCAAACTCTCGTCTTCATCCAGAGTGGAGGAGGAGGATGTGGCCATCTTATCTTTTATCTCTGTGGTAGAAAACAGGGTGGACCATGAGAGGAGGGGAGGAATAAAGCAGAATCGAGACGATGGTGGTAGACGGACAGAACGGTGGATGCTGCGGGCTGAAGGGGAACACAAAAATAGAGAAGGAGGAGCAAAAATGGGGTCATATAGTATGGTAAAAGTGGCGCTGTGGAGGGTGAAGGTGATGGGACTTGTGTTTACTGCTAGTACTAGCTTTACTACTACTCCTAGCCATGTTTTACCTGCCACAACAGCGTGGGAATAGATCAAATACTATTCTTGTGCGAAAGCATGGTTAGACACATAAGCCAGGGGGAAACCAGACACAATTACAGTACATCCACTTCATTAGGTACACCTGTACAATCTAATGTGATCCGTTTTAGAGTCCTCACTGCTACATAAGGTCAACACGCACTATGATGCAACGCAACCACAATAATAAACGTTTTATTGCGTTATAGAATTCCATTTCACCAGTCTAACAAGCCAGACAGGTGAAAGCTAAAGCTATGCCACTGCCTGGCAGGGTCAATCGCAACGTTATTACTGCATAATACATCTGTCATGGTTTTATTGCCATTTCACGTCACAGCAGGTGGCTGCACATGAAAACTAAACCGAAAAAAGAGGGCACCTGTTCCGGGTGACTTCAATGGCGAGCTAACGTTAGTTGACGTTTGCTAGCTTAAAGCGACAACCAAGGCAAACGACTGCGGCTAAGACACTACCGAGGAGGCCTTCGTTTGTCATTCGGTGTCCATTTAAAAACACACAATATGTAATCAGTACTGTCACTGCTGACCCTACCGTTGCTTTGTGGGGAGGATGCTGTAACAAATATAATGATGGGAGGGAGGTAGGCGAGATGCCCGCTGGTTAGCTCGGATGCAGCGTTCAGCCTCGACTGGGGCTGCGTCAGTGCCGATGACGTCAATCTGTCATTTCAGCCGCAACGGTGTCTGCGGGCTGTATTCATTCAAAATGTAACCTTTTCGTTAAATACGTTAAATAACTTAGGAAGGTAAGAATTTGTCCCTAATATCTGAACTTTTTGTGCTCCCGCGTTGCGTGACAATTTAGTTTGTTGAAAAGCTCTCGTTTATTGCAGCACTCATGTATGTATCTAACTAATATATTGTAAACTATACTAACTGTATGAATTGATTCAATTCAACTATGCATAACTACAATACCATACAAGAGGGACTACTGCGATTTGAAAATAAAGTTGTAACATTTTGAACCGGAAGCTGTCGTAAAGCAGCAGTTTGTTTGTCGTGAAGCAACCGGTTGCCATCGCGACCGCAACAAAAAATGGCGGCCACGGCGTCCAGAGAGGAGCATGTTTCCTCTGAAGTTCTGCGAGGACTCGCCCGACATTTAAATTGTCTCAGCGAAGACAACAAGTCGACAAGAAAGAGAGCTTTGGAGTCCATCAAGAGAGAAACGGTGGATAAAAAGCTGTCCGGTGTCGTCCTCCAAGATCTTTTCTCTGTCCTGCTCAAGCCACTACTCAAATGTCTCTCCGATCCGATGGAAAGATGCAGAGAAATCGCTATTGTGTTAATAAGTGAGTTTATTCGCTATGTGCCCGAACCGCAGGAGTCGTTGCCTTATCTCATGCCGTGCATGGCGCAGCGGTTCGGGGAGAAGGAGATCCTGGAGCCGGCGGAGGAGCTTCGGTTGTCGGCTATGGAGATGTTGACGTTGACGGTGGAGGTGTGCGGGAAGCGGTTAGCACCGTATCTGAATGAGATGATCAACATACTGCGGAGAACCATCGTCGACCCTTTCCCAGATGTCAAAAGAGAAAGCTGCAAATGTGCTGTCAACTTTGCCAACAGCGTGCCAGGTTGGTTGTTCCTGTACTTCCTGCACGTAATGCTACATGTACAGTATTGTCACGTGAGGAATATGTCGAATATGAGCACGTCAGCTGTCCAATTTCTTTCCTTACCTTTGCAGTGATTCAGTATTTCAAGTATACCGGGGGGGTTTCAAACAGTTTTTTCATTGGCCCGAGCATGTTCTAAAAATCGGCAGCTACAATTTTACGACAATAGTCACAATATTGAGAGAAAAGTTGTACTCCAACAGGAAAAAAAGTAGCAAGAAAACATTAATAATATGAGGAAAATTAGCAGCACAGAGTTGGAATATTAAAGAAAACATTACATTTTTTAAAGTCATAATATGAAAACCTAGAAAAAAAAACTATAAAATATATATTATAATATAAAATGTAAAAAAATAATTTGTAAATTAAAAAAACAACCGAACAATGGGGGAAAAAAGAGAAAAATCCGAAGTTTATACTAATAAACTTACCTATATCACAAAGCTGTGATGCATTTTTTCTTGAAATATACATATATAAATCTTATATTTTGCATCCTTTCATTTGTCGGTATGTGGCCCTGGCTGGAAAAACTCTGTATACTCCTGCGCTATACAATCAAAACTACTGCAAAATCATCTAAAAAAAAACTTGACCGAAAGTGACACTCACCTAATTCTTTGCTCCGATTTGTTCTCCAGGAAACTTCCACATGCAAGCTGAGAGTCTGGTCAAGCCGCTCATGCAGACAATTGCTCACCAACACTCCAAGGTACGGGTGTCGGTCATCGAAGCCACAGGGGCGGTCATTCAGCATGGCACCGGGAAAAATGTGGATGACGTCCTGTCTCACCTGGCGCAGAGACTGTTTGACGACTCACCCCAGGTTGTGTTCTGCTCTCATTGCTACTTGTAATAATGCTTAACGCTGTGGCATTACTGCGCTAATCACACAATCCTGTTTTTCTTGTGGCGCAGGTGAGAAAAGCTGTGACCATCGTCGTCGGTAACTGGCTGCTCAACTTGAGGGACAGATACTCCTATTTCCACAAGTTAATTCCACTCCTGCTGAGTAACATTACTGATGAGATTCCAGAAATAAGGTAAACACATTTGCTTCATGTGACAAATAAGGAAAACATAATGCAACATCCCAAACTTCTACCTTCGGAATGAGTGCCACGTTTATGTTCAATGGTTGTTGTTTGACCTCCAATGCAGTGCAACCTACAAGACTGAACACAATCGGTGCTCAGCCCTGGAGACTGTCCAATAGGAATGAATGCAAAAATCTGTTCCAGACTCAAATTGTTGCCATCCTGAGGCAAATTGTAGCATTGCAGCCTTGGAATAGTGTCCCTCATATGTATTAATTTTTCTTGTCAAGTATAAAAAGAAGTTAACCACTTTAAAAAGGACAAAGAAAAAGCAAAGTGATACTTGTGGAAGGGAGCGTTCGTGGGCTGTGCTGATGCGCTAATGGCTTGCGTGACCTCATCCACGATGGCAGCGTTGGAAAAAGCCAAAGAAAAAGCAAAACACATGCTCAAAGCAGAGGTTTTGCATGATTGGCATCTTGTGTGAGGTCTTGCGTGACAGCGGTTCATGCTTTTAAGTTTTACGTGACTTTGGAGGCTTTTTTACCCCAAATTATGGACAAATTCCGGATTGTATGACCTCAGAGGCATTAGACCAGGGGTGGCCATTACGTCGGTTGCGAGCTACCGGTAGATTGCCAAGGTAGTTTGAGTCGATGGCGTAAACGCCACTTTGTAGTTGTCATATGACATCAGTCAGCTAACATTAAACTCCCCTCCTGATTCGTGCTTGCTCCTCGGCAGCGTTTCAAACTACACATGAAGATGCAACTTTCATCTTTATTATTCTGATTATGGATGATTATGATTATGGATATATGTTTTATAGAAAGAGGTAGCTCATTTTGACTTGTACTTGCATGCTGAGAAAGTGCGTGCACTCCTGATATACATGTATAACCTACATAAATACATACTCATATTTTTTTAAATAAATATAGTAAATATATATACTTTGTATATTTATAGTAGTAGGTAGATCTTTGGGACTTGGTCATTTTTAAAAGCAGCTCGCAGGCTAAAAAAGTGTGAGCACCCCTGCATTAGACCTTAAAGCAGCCATGACCAAATGGCAGAGCTCGGTCTGGATACGGACCCAGTGATGGCCTTTTATGGACCCGTGACCAATTAAAGTGAAGGGGCAACGCGTATATGAATGAAGGCACAAAAGCCATCATTTCTAAGCCAAATGCCACAGTTCCAGTGTGGATGTGCAAACTGGGCCTTCGTCCCGGTGATCGGCGCTTGCTGGGGCGTTTGATCGGCGAAGTGAATTTATAGGGCGTGGTGGTGCGTGCTTGCATTGCAGAGGAGGTGCAGCCTTTCGGTGCAGTTGAGGGGCCAGCATTTTGGGAGATGTTGGAGGTGTTTGGCGAAGGGTGCGAGTTGCCTGGGTGGGCGTGCATGTCGCAGACAGCGGTTCCTGAGCCATGTGGCTGAATCGAGGAGGACGTGTTGTAATCAGCAACATTGCATTTTACGCTGCAACTCAGCCGTGGTCCAGCTCAAATATGGCCCCCTACATTAGTTTAACAATACACGACATAACGAACATAACTCCAATGAGGCGAGATTACCCGTACTATGCCGGTGGGTGAATCAACCCCATCGAGCACACAAAAAACCTTATCAGCCACCCGAAACGCCAGTGCCACGGTGTTTGAAAAGTGCAAAAGGTCTGCCAGAGACCTCCGTGTCATCACACCGGCTGCTCAGAGCATGTGCCTGAATGCAGTGCACCTTGCTGGGCCACAGCAGCTGGTTTCTTCTCCTCTATACTGCGGTTCTCCTGACCTCCGTAGCAGCACCCCCTTTGCTCGGAGCGTGTGTCCAATAATAGTGTACTTTGCTGGGCTACAGCAGGTGGCTCCTCCCGCTCTATACTCTAGTTCTCCTGATAGTAGTGATGTGGTGGTAGTAATGTCATGATCTTTCATTAGGACAAAATCGACAGGTACAGTTCATCAAATCCTAATTTGTTCCAGTCCTTCATACCTCCAGCTGTGTATAAACTGCAGTTAAATCTAAACAGAAAAGTAGATATAAAAAAAAGTTATCAGTACCATACTGGTCTTGAGAAGCAGAACATTATCAGTCTCGTTTTTGAAAAAAAATATGGTACATCTCTAGTTGTAACTGTTAAGTGTACAGTACCGTGTAATCATGAGGGCAACGTCAGTCGTGGTTCCACCTAAACTGACTCAGCTTTCTTCTGCAGCCTTCTGGGAGCTGATTTATGGCAGCAGGTTGGTGCCCAGTGGGAGAAGGAGAATGAGGACGACCTCAAGGACAAGATGGACTTTCTCCTCACTCCTCCTCCCTTTTACCCACCAGGGGGTAGGTAGCTGGTTACCCAGACTGATAGAATGGATTTAAATCAAGTAATCCACCTGTGGCACACTCGTGATTCCTACGCTAATGCAAACTTTACCGTTGTGGCCTTAAATCACATTTATTTACAGCCGTCCAATGTAATAACGCACAGTAAAAGTGATGAGTTTTATGTGCGAGCAGTTGGCTTGGACATAAATGTGTACGCTCCCCTCGGGGGGCGCGGAACGAGCGTGAAAAGGAACATGGTCATTACAGCTTGCCAGGTTAAATATATGCGTGCGTGCGTGTGTGTGTGTGTGTGTGTGTGTGTGTGTGTGTGTGTGTGTGTGTGTGTGTGTGTGTGTGTGTGTGTGAGCTTAGCTTGTGCAAATACTGCCACAAATACAAGCTCTGCCTGGGGACAGGAAAGGAAAGGCTCTCCTCATTTTTTTGGTCTTTTTTCAGTCTTTCTTGCCATCGTAAATCTGCAGGGCCTCCCAGTGTGCAGGGGTCACTGTTCGACACAGACGGGCAACCACAAAAGGGCTTGTTTTGTCTTGCCTCGATGTGTACTCCTCTGATTTAGCCCTGTTTTTCTTCAGTCCGCTCTTCACCTCCCTCTGTTTTGGGCCCATACGAGAGACAGAAAATAAAACATTGTTCAAATCAAATGTTAAATTAGTACAAATGAAAATATGATTTGTGATTTGAATGAATGAATAAATTATTAATATTATAATTACAGTAGAGATAATTAAATTACTGTACTAATAAGTAATTATTGCATAATTAGTTTTAAAATATGATAAACAATGAATGACACAATTAAAATAAATAATTATTAATAACCAAAATGTAATAATAATAAGTAATAATATACAAAATTACACAATTTGATGAAAAATTAAATTTTATGAATTTAATTTGACAAATGATTAAATTTTTGTCCAGCAGTGAATAAAAGCTTTTCGTCCAAACTCCACTGTTAAATTCAGCTTTACAGATGCCACCTGTACACGTTTACATTTTAGACTGATATGGTGTGGTAGAGTAAAAAATAGAACAGGTGGTCTCCCTCAACCCCCATAGTGGAGCGTCCAGGTTTGGGCTGCAGAGAGTTGGTGATAAGGAATCTGATGCGACTTGTGCCCGCCGTGACCCACGACCTGACCGACTGGCTAGTTCCCACTCGGGTCAGAACCTCCCAGCTTCTGTCGGTGCTGCTGCTCCACGCCGAGGACCACAGCACCCAGCACCTACAGCCTCTCCTGGCCCTCCTCTACCGGGCTTGTACCGACTCTGAGAGGGATGTGGTCAACAATGTGAGTGTTGACTGGATGCAGCACGTGTTTAGTGAGTGGATGATGTCTTCATATGTGTAAGGACTTCCTGTTGTCTCTCCACTAGTGCCTGGCTGCTGCGAAACTGTTGGGCACCTTCGTCCCACCTGAGGTCTTCCTCAAGCTGCTCCTGGATCATGTGACCATCCCATCCTCCTCATCCTACCCTTGGTCCGCCCTCATGGTGCTGCGTGCAGTGCTGGGAGGATGCCCCAAAGCTGTCCTAACACCACATCTCCAGCACATTGCCGACACGCTGGTCCGTCCTGACGTCTGCCAGGAATATCAGCAGGTGAGCATGTGGGCCGTTTGGCTCTAGTTGTGGTTTACCTTGTTTTGTTATTCACCTGAGGGCACTTCCATGGCGCTCACCCACAGCCAGAACAAGCGTTTGATTGTCCGGTGTAGAGCATCAAGCAGAAGTCCAGCTTGTTAAGCTCCCTCATACACCAGCTGTTTAAATTCAGGTCGTATTTGGTGGTTTTGGCAGGGTCATAGAAGGTCATTGTCAGCTTGGCTCCACGGACTTGAGCGCTCTTATTTTTGGCACTGGCACCGCAGCACCGCTACTGTATATTTCTTGCCTTCCTCTCTTGTAAATATGTTTTGTGATAAGACGCTTCATCTTTAAAGGCAGCCTCGGTTCAAAAGTGGATCTTTCAATAGCACTTCTGTACACGGCGAGTTCAGCGAGTTTGCTGTTGAGGAAATCTGCACAAAAAAAAAAAGCTGACCTGGCAAAAGCGACTTGACCGGCCACATGTTTGTCAGATCTAATATTTTAAGTCTGTGATCATCATGTTTGTGCTCAGATGGAAAATCTGCTTCTAAAACCTTCCATGTTCCATTTTTTTTTTTAAACTCTGGAGTGGGGAAAAAAAAGAAGATAAGGCTGCCTTTGTTGTTTGTCTTAAAATAACACATTTCCAGTGGAAAAAGCCCATCAAACCTGGACCAGACTTCTCTGAACTTCCTTTCCACTGGTAGAAAATAGTTTTTCACTTTTTGTGATCCTGGCTGACAAGCAACTCGCCTCTCCAAGTGAGACCTGTAGGAATGTCTCCCCGAGATAGCAAATAACAAAATCCATGGCTGCTCTGACCCCTTCCTGTGTGCAAAGCAGTACAAGGTCTTTGTGTGTTTCTTTTCTTTATAGCCCTGTGTATGTCACCTTTTATTCTACCCTACTGCCCAGCTTTACATATAATCCTCCCACCCCCCGCTCCCCATCCCCGCCGAAACGTCAAAGGCCGTCTGGTCAAGGCCGATGATAAATGAGGCACAGAGCTTGACCCGTTTCTGTCCTGCCACGTCGCTCTTGTTCGAGGTCAACCAGAGGGAGAATGAACAGGACAGGATGGTCACAGATGGAGGGAGGCCTCTGTTTCCTCTCCTCTCGGCTTGGATGTCCATCGGTCTCCCCCTTGGCTCTTGTTGCCATGGAAGAGCACCTGCGACACGGCTCAGGAAGGAGGGAATTGACCCACTTAACTTGCTTGCTTGTCTGCTGATTGACCCCCAAATCCTTGTTGACACACGCTGGCAAAAAGAAAAAGCATGCATCACCACTAGGGGTGTCCCAAGATGTTGTGTCCCAAGATCTCGTGAGATTAAAAGGTGGCAAGATTTCTCATTGAGGAAAAAAAAATGTCTCGTTGGCACTAGGCCTGGGATGATAATAAATTAATGAATTAATCACACAATAAATGAAAAATGAATTTGATCATTTTGCCGGTCTCAGTATGTGAATGCGTCTCCGCATTCCATGTGTATGTGTGTCTGTTTTCCAACAGCCAAGGTTCACTCCGTGCCTTGGCATGTTTCTTCCATAGAACAACAGCAAGAACGGAATGAGGCCCTTTTGCCAGTCATAGTCTTTTATACATACACACAAAGTGCAGGAGAGTTTAAAATAGTAGAAATGAAATTAGTACATTGCAATATATTGTCATGTATTTCATATTTTTTCATTGTACTTTTCTTAAAAGTGATGTTAAAATCTCGTCTCGTTCTCGTCTATCTAGACACAATCTTGTGCATCTTCTTGTTTTGTGAACTCAGTGTCTCGTGGCACCCCTAATCACCAGATTTTCTCATCTTTTTTAAAAAAAATTCACCACATTTGGAGATTCAGCGCCAGGCTACCTTCTCATGTTATTCAATGAGGCGGTGTGTCCAAACCTTTCTCCTATAGATGTTTTTTATTGGACAGTGACGTTATCCTTGCTGCTTCCCTCATGGAGTCAATGTTTGCATCGTTCTTTGTCACAAAAACTACTAAATGTTTTTCCATGAAAAGTTGTGGAGGGCTATGGCATGATGGACCAAGCACGAATTTTGCTGCTAGCTCCAAAATAGGTGAGAGACGAGACAAGTTATTTGAGAATAACGAGAGGTACATTTTAATAAAACTTGCATGCAAGGAGACAAATTGATCCAACCTGAACAGATGGTGTCAGGACAAAATGTCCTTCTACAGAGAGTGCTATCCATCCCTCCATTTTCTTCCGCTTATCTGGGTCTGGGTCTGGGTCTGGGTATTAATGCGACAAACAAGGCAAAATATTGGGAGAAAGAGTACAACAAGCTACCCAGCATGCCTTGCAGCGGGAATATAAGGGTGTTTTTTTGGCATGGGTATTGTGTGTAGATATTTGTGTGTATGTCCACGTGGTGCAGTGGGTGGGTTACTTTGTGTGTTGATGTGTTGTGTTGTTTGGATCGCTTTTTTGTACAAGCTACAGATTGCCACTGACTATTTTGGCGACTCATGCGTGCCACCATAGCACTGCAAGTCATGTTGTCGGCTAGGGTTTAGATGTTAAAGGTTTAAAAAAAGGAATTTGGAAATTTGCTCACCCCTGCTCCAGCATGTTCTGTCCGGGAGCCTCCTCCTGGCTGAGCGTGCCCGGAACACCTCAACAGGGAGGCATCCGGACGAGATGCCCGAGCCACCTGAACTGTCTCCTCCTGATGTGAGGGAGCAGCGGCTCTACTCTGAGCCCCTCCCGGATGACCAAGCTCCTCAACCTATCTCTTAGGGTGAGTGCTGTAAATTGAAAGCTGTCTCGGCTCAGCCCTCTCTTCACCACAACGAGCCGCCTGTCGACCTCACGCTCCAACCTCACCTCAAACTACACAGAGTGATGTTAGTATGTAGGATGTGCATATGCCACGGGAGGAGTAATCTTAAATGAGAGGCTAAAGCAGACACCCAAGGCTGTCTGAATCAGGAGTCGAGCATATGTAGGACGTCTACACAAAGGACTTTGTTACAACAGGCCAACATATGCTGGCATCTGAAGAAAACAAAGGAAAAGTAGTTATAAAGCACATTGCAATTGACTATAAGGAATGTTTTTATACAACATTTGTCGAACAGAGATCCAAATAACACAGTCCAAAAATGAAATATAAATAGTCCTCAAAGCAAACAGAGAAAGGGAAAATGGTGAAGGAAGCTGCAAATATGGTCGCCGACATACGACGCTTCTGTGCAAGTTAACCTCACCGACTCTTTCATGTGCCGTGTTTTCTTTTCTTTAGTACCGGGAGAGGATTTCTTTTTCCTTGTGAAAATAATCTCGGTCAGTTGAAAACGGCGTTAAGGGTTTGAGGTCAAATGAAAGGCGAGCTGGTGGTTTCAAGGAGCGAGCGCGTTGTAAGGTACGTCTGTGTTGTGTTTGCTTTTCAATTGCATATGTTTTTCCTTTTTAAAGGGGCACTCCGCCGAGGATTAACAGCCCTCGCCCCCACCACCGGTGACAGTCATTTTGTTTTGTGTTACCATGGTGACAGGAGTGGAAGTGAATGTTTTAGCTATATCACCGCGCCTGTTGGTGGGTACTGCAAAGTAGCAGATTAACAGGACCGCAGGGAAAGAAGTCTCTGTTTCATTTCAATATCACAATACAGTGTTGTGCCGAATAATGCAAAACATTCATAAATCAGCCGCATGCCAACATTTGTTATGGATGGCAGCTGCATACTACCCTGAATGACGCATAACGATAGCCCGAACCTGACTGCAGGGTGTTTATTTTCCTGTCGTCATAGCAACATGAGTGGCTGTGAGTGGGGGTGGGCTCCAAAGTGGAGGCATCCGACTTTTTTGCGACGGCTGGAGTCGCGTGTGTAATTGATGTATCCAGTGGTGGACAGATGCACACAGTGTGTAATGAGGCCCTTGCAGGAGCGTGTCCAGGCCAATGAAACCAGGTGTAGCTGCCTTGGCTCCAGGTGTCCAACTAGTTATTACCCCACACCGATTTTTCCGCTCTCTTTCGCTCTCCCGGCATTTCTAATGGTTGTTTTCTGCCCCCGTAGTCTAATATGCATGTTGGAATGTGTGTAAGCTCACTGTCAGTCCGCATGTTCTCCGTTCTGTACTGTGTGAATGAATGAGACGTCAATATACAGTGCCTTCCACAAGTATTTTTGCTGTAGACATTTGGGTTTGACATCAAAAGCTGAATATGAGACCAAAGAGCAACATTTCAGCTTTTATTTCCAGGTATTTACATCTGGATTGGATGCACAACTCAGAAGATAGCACCTTTTTGTTTGAACCCACCCATTTTCCATGCGATTGCTCGGGCTGGCCCTTTTAGCAGGGAGAAGTCCACCCAGATTCTTTTGTTCTACCATCTGTGAAATAATGCAGAGATTCTCAAGTTTTACAAGGTTTTTCAATTTAATTTTACAATTTAATTTTACAAAACGTAGATACAAACAATTGCAATGCCAGCAATGGCGAGAACAATCAGGCCATCAACCAAAGCTTAGCAAGGTCCGAGCAGTCTCTAAAGTGAAACTGAGTTCCTCTTCCCATCTGCCTGCTGGGGTCGCGGTCCCAATGATCAGGAAACTTCCTGTTAACTGTTTGTTGGTGCATTGGTCTAACGTGGTTTCAACCAATCCTTGGTTAGGTGGGCTGAGCATCTCAGCCAGACGACAGAAGGGCCGACTCATTATAAAATTACAGTATGTGTGTGTGTGTGTGTGTGGGATTAATTAAAAGGAACACGGTGCCTTTTGGTTTGTGTTAGGTCTCTGTTATGAACATGAGCAAAATCTAAGACAAAGGTTTCATGGTCTGATGAAACTTTTGTTCACATGAAAAATGGGTGAGTTCAAACAAAAGGTTCTATCTTCACTCACTTGCCACTTAATTATACAGTGTACCAGATTAAGGTTAGCCACTCTGTTTGCTATACTGCATCGCATAGCAATACTGTATAATGCAATACTAATGCAAAATCAGGCACAGTGATGAAAGTGTGCAAAAATTGTAAAAATATAACAATATATTGCTGTATTCTGTTGTATTCAAGATCTCGCAAGATTACGTGACAAGATTTCTCGTTCAGAAATGGTAGTGTCAGAGATAAATGGACTGCACTGCATCTAAGACGGTTCTTCTATTTTGGTGTCTTGTTATGACGTACAGCAGAGCCACCCATTTGCAAAGTGAAAAACAAACATTATTTTTTGCAAATTCTCCTCTATTAGGTCTCATTGGGTCATACAGGTGTGCCTATTTTACGGATCGGAGCTCATTTTATTTCCAGCTGCTCAGCATCTCTACTTAACTTGTTTTTCCTGCAGACACGTGCCAGTGATTGCTCCTGTAAATTGCCAAGGTCAACAGGTGTGTCTCTCACCATCTCTTCATCACCACACTCGCACAGTCACCACCGTTTAGCCCTAATGACAGGCTAGGAGTAAACAGCCATCAGGGTGGAAAGGCGCAACGTTCCCCAGTGATAACATGGAAATTAAAGTTGAGCGGCAGGATTTGGAGCAAACATGACATGGCATGGAGATGGACAGATGGATGGATGGCTGCCTGCCTCTTCAGTATTACACAACTTCACCTCCTCTCGCTTTTTTCCCCCAGGTTGTGTACTTGGAGCAGTTGCTGGCCTGCGTGGATGTGCTGCTGCATCAGTGCGATTCCGACTGCGGCTCGGTCAGCCTGCAGCTGCTGCAGGTGCTGGTCACTGTCCAGAGCCTCGCCTCTGAGCCTCACATCAGCGAGAAGGTGAGGAAATACACCGTGCGTTTCATTAGAAAGCAGGTTTTATGATGCAAGGCAGCTATTTCAGGAATGCCCAGCTTCAAAGTGGGCATGACAAACAGTATAATTACCCACTTAGCCAAGGGGGGGCTGAAATTGCACCTTTGGAATGGAACATTTAAATTCAGTCTTAGGTGAAAGGAGGTGGGTGAAAGGCGAGGCGGACAAACAGAAGGGGAAAAAAACAACCCAGGCAGCAAAGAGTTGCGTTTCTTAGCAGGTGTGTGTCATCCGTCTGGTCTCCTTGCGTCATAAGAATTCATGTGTTCACTCTCAAGAGGCAGACAGGAACTGTGACAAATGAAGTCAACAGAATCTGAGGTCAGTCTGCAGTGATTTGCCAAGCAGACACCACATAAGCCACCGCGTGTGTTTGCATCAGTCTGCGCGTTCGGGTGGTGATGAGGCATAGAACAGAGTGGCGTGAATGGATTGTGAATAATAGGAAAGCATTGGTGGGCCCAGAGGGAAAGAAGACATTTCCCATAAAAAATGGGGCACAGTTTTCCCATCAGTGGACAGCTCAGGGTTGTCTCCATCCCTCTTCATCCCTGAGGGACAATGGCGGGACTTATGAAGTGCCCAGAAGGTCCACTAATTATTTACTTCCTGTCTTTTTCTCTTAGATCACTAGCGTGTGGTTTGGGTCGGTTTCCTTTGCTTTATGTGACATCCCTTGTGCATGTCGTGCCTGTTTCTAAGTGTAAGACCTTGCCATGTCTGATGTGTTGTTTTTCCCATGGATTTACATTAAGGCTGTCAAATGATTAACTTCTTAAATCAGATTAATCATGGTTTTCAAAATAATTAATCATGATTAATCACCATTTGCAGCTATGCCTGAAACATGCCCATTTGTACTGTATTTTACTGAAAGAAAGATCAATGACAGGACAGGATTATATATATACAGGTATATATATATATGTGTGTGTGTGTGTGTGTGTGTGTGTGTGTGTGTGTGTGTATATATATATGTGTGTATATATATATATGTGTATATATGTGTATATATGTATATGTGTATATGTATATATATATATATGTGTGTGTGTGTGTGTGTGTATATATATATATATATATATGTGTGTGTGTGTGTGTGTGTGTTTGTATGTATTGACAGCATGTATTGACTGAAAATTTAAATCAAACGAAATGATAGCACACAATTAAATAATTTGTGACCGCCTGTTTTTGATAGCCCTGAATGTTTAGCTTGATCATAACACTCTCTATTGGAAGTCTATTGAGAGCAGGTGTTTGTGTGTAAAAATGCTTGGGTAAGCGTGGCGCCAAACCCAAATTATTAGTTGTACCATCACTTTGTAAAGTTGCGCATCTTGAAGTTTGCTCCTGCGGCATGGCTGTAAGACCATGCTGATGTGTATTTTGTTTGTAGTAGGTTTTATTATTTATTGACTGATTTGTCTTCAACACAGTTCTCATGGGTTGACTTGTCTGAAAAAATAAATAATTACAGTAATCCCTGGCCACAAATTTTGCGACTTCACATTCATTATATTGATTGATAAATCATGCTGTTTCACGGTTGAATGAAATGAGCAAATTTTACGTATTTTTTTGCCGAAATGAAGCAATTTCCAGCATAAAAATTGCTACATGAAGTAAAATATAAACATAAGGCACTCAAAAGATGCATTTTTTTGTGATATGTAATATTCTACATTGAGCACTAGGTGTCAGTAATGTTGCTGTAATGTTCGGTGAGACACACAAGCACCAGACTTGATTGCCGCAACAACAGGCTTTTATTGCAGGTTTGAATGAGCTCACAACAGGCACAGTAACCCCGTAACCCACGCCAAACTAAAACTTACGTAGAACTGTAACACATTTACAGCAAGACACACTAGCACGAGTCTTATTTGCTGTATGTCTTATTTTCTTTTATTATGTTTACTATGTTGGGTAATAGGAGTGTAAAGGTGACTATAGGGGTGTTATTTCATGTCAAGAAGTCTCTAATAATGTAAAAAATTGTATTTAGAAGGTTGTAAACAGATTGTCTATGCTCTCACTTCAAAAATATTTGATTTAGAAATAAGGAATCTGACTTACTCGAACCAAGTAGCCGCCATAAACGAGGGATTAGTGTAGCCCCCCTTTTTGAACCAAGGACTGAGTTACCATAACAGTTTTTAAGGCATTTGTGTTTTTTTTCTTCGATATTTTATCCCAAATTCAAGCATTTCCCAGCACCCTTGAGAACCCTACACTTGAATAAATCTCATGCTGTATTGCTCTTTTTATTCTCTATTTAATGCACAAATCGCAGTGTCACTTGTTGGGGGGTGAAATTATTCTCTTCAGTCCTTTCATGTGTCTCCCTCAGGCCCTGGAGAGCGTACAGAGCTTATTCAAGGTCCAGGGCCTCGGCTCTGTGTCGGAGCTCTACAGGCAGCACATGGGCCAGCTGCTGGACTGGCTGTCTGCCTCTGTGAACACCTGGTCCAGTTACACCCCACACAGACTGCAAATGCACATCATCGTGGTGCAATCAGGTGAGAACATTGTCTGATGGTTGTTTCCAGAAGCACATTGGAGAAAACGTACAATCCGGTTAATGTTTTATTAAGCATTACTTCACTGGGCGCCCTTTCCCCGAAACAAGTTTAGACACAAGCCCCTTACATCATGTTTTAAACATTTAGCTGTTAGCACATGATCCATCATGAAGGCAGCGCATCAAACCCTGCAGCTGTCATAGCAGCAGAACACATTCTCTCATTTGAAAGAAAAACAAGGCCTTCGTTGCATCCGCCGGAGTAGATTTATTGCAGTATACAAGCGTGAGATGAATGCCTGTCAGTCATCCTGGAAGAAATCTTCAAGGTTACACAATCAGAAGGCTGTCATTAGCACCAGTTGGCTTATTGACATTTTCCCTCGGTCCAGCTTGTCTGTGTCTCAGCGGGGCCTAAATTAGTGTGTGGGTGTTGTGTGTGCGTGTTAAATAGTGCTGACCCCCACTTCTGTGGCGGAGACCTTCGCTTTAGCTCCCTCTATGCCACCTAATCCTCCATCATCAGCACCTCCTTGTGCCACACTTTCATCTGCATCTCCTCCTCCCCCCTTATCCCCTCTCTTTCTAATTGACCAGGCAGCTGGGTGCCCCAGTAATCCCCATGCAAACATACACACTCACACCACTAACCAATCGGTCCACTCGCCCTGTGATCCCAACACGGGTCAGGACATCAAACGACCCAAGCGCCGCCTGCTCTTGACCTTCCCCTGGATCAAGGCCACTTTGAAAGCCTATTGTGTGTGTGTGTGTGTGTGTGTGTGTGTGTGCACGCGACTTTTCATTTGTGCATTTGAGTGCTGCACTAAGCCCTCCAGGATTCATGGCCAGGATGTCTTTTTGCAAGAGAGCGCTGCAAACCAGTGTGTGTCTCCTGTGTTTGATGTGCACATGTTTCCGTGAAGTCTGTGGAACAATAGGCTGGACGCAGACTTGGATCTTTTTGCTTGCTCACCAGCTCTTCCTGCAACTCATCTGTGTTTGTTGGAGACAAGAGCCTCTTATATCTGATATCCTTCAAGCTGGAATGACACCGATCTCTTCTTGGTAAATGTTTTATTTCCTCTTTGGCCGGGGACTTAGCTTCTTCCTCAACAGTACTGGTAGCCATGTTTCCACCGAGCAGTGCAGTACCTCGGCAGGGAGGATGGTAATTCCCGCATCAGCTACGTAAATACCGTGACATCAGAGTGCACTGTGATTTCATCACACAAGGGTGCTACATCACGTTATTCATAAACAAGAACAGCAATTTATAAGTACTTATAAAGATTTAATGCGCATGGAAAAGCTTAAAAGTTTGTTTATTTTAGCTCATCTTCCTGGTTCTGTCAGCCATGTTGCTATCAGAAGTAGACAATCATCACACAATTCCCAGGTTTTAAATTGTGTTAAGAATAAGAGCAATATACACTTGTCTCTCGCTATATCGCCGTTCAAATATCGCTCCCTCACTTTATTGGGTTTTTTCAAAAAATTAGAAATGATCACTGTGGTTGACTATGCCCTATTATTAGTAAATATATATATATATATATATTGAAAGACAAGTTAAATGTAGGATTGTGGTCACTAGGCATCAGTAATGTTATGAGACATGACGTTATATTACATTACCTTTCACACTGCATGGAGACAGTCGACAGCCGACATGCCATGACTGATAGTGAGTGGAAAAAAAGGTTCTCCTCTCATTCTGTGTGGAAGTGGTAAGTGTTTGGCTTCTTTGTCCTTCTTCCCCACTTGAAACACTTTAAGTTTAGAATAAGTAAATTGGAGAGGCTAACTAGTTAGTTTAGTGGCTTGTTATGCTAGCAGCAGCTGTCTCCTACGTCCCGGCAGTGATCCCGTAGCCTACGCAATGTGATGTAAACAAAGAATAATAAGAGCGTAAAATTGGCTATGGGGTGTTATTTAATGTCTACAGGGCTCTAATAATGTTAAAACTGGTATTTACAAAGTCAGGTTTTCTATGCTCTAACTACAAAAATATTGAATTTACTGATATAGAATCCTACTTGGCGTAAATGTACTTATCACAGTCGGGTCTGGAACCAATTAACCACAAAAGAGGAAGGACAATTGGATTTGTTTACAGCGCTGGACTCTAGCATCTACAAGGAAGATTAACGAAGAGCCTGGAATGACAGTCCACAGAGTCTATATAGCAATTGCTGCGCCCCTCTAGAAAGTGAAAGTTAAGTTTGTGTAATAATAATAACACACAGAAGTGACAACCAACCAATCAACTGCAATCTAGATCAAAAATGCCTTTGATGTTGCTGAATTCCAAATTCCATCCATCCATTTTCTATGCCGCTTTTCGTCATTAGGGTCGCGGGGTATGCTGGAGCCGATCCAAATTTGATTAAAAAAATTCTGGAAAACATACCTCTGAAGTTGCATCAAAGACTCTCCCACTGCACCTTAGTCACAGTCTCTCATGCTTCGTCAGAGTTACAGCGTTTAACTTCTTTTTACACTTGTATGACAGTCAAGAATGTTGAAAGATGCAATGACTTAATACGAGATGACGCCGCTTAAGTAACAGAGTATGGAACACATGTAATCAGAGAGGCTTTTATGATGGTGGCAGTTTGAACAATTCATTCAATTCTAATTGATGTCACTAAAAATGGTTGAAATAATGAATTTGGTCAGCCAGCGTCCCTGAACAGATTGAATTCAACCTCACTACTGTATTTTGTTTACTCTTGACACATCTTGACAGTTCGAAAACTGCATTCACAACCCAACTGACGTGTACTGTTATAAAACCGACCTTGGCCGCCACCGTTTGATTCAAACGTTCCCGTCTGCCATATCTCCTCTTGTTGTCAAACGGCAACCCATTGAACCCACTCAGGATATCCGCCGTCTCCTCTCTCGCCGTGCCATTGAACAGGGCACCTGCACTTATCAGGCATGACACACACATGTAGGGCTAAGTATAGTTATGTAAACATTTTGTGTGTGTGTGTGTGTGTATGTGTGTGTGTGTGTGGGGGGGGGGGGGGGGGGGCAGTGGTGCAAGTGGGAATATTTGTCGTGTGAGAGTCTCACTTTCCTGTAATAGACACTTGTTTGGAAACAGTGTGACACAAGGACCTTTTTATGTCTCATTTCCTCAGGGTTGTTGTGTGTGCGTGCGTGCGTGTGTGTGTGTGTGTGTGTGTGTGTCCCTGTCTCACCACTCCATTGATGTCTCACTAACCTTTAGTCAATGCACCATTAAATATCCTGTGAGTGTTTTGGCCTTGTCTTGTTCGCCAAAGGTCATTTGGGAGCTTGCAAACTTGGGAAGGAGCACTACCGAAAATGAGGAAGGTTTCCAGTGTAGAACAAAGAAGTCGTTTTCATGCAGGGGGACAGACAATGTGTCTCTTGTTGCATGCAAAACGCGCAGAGCAGGTGAGGAGCTCATGTGGGAAAATGTAAGAAATATGATTATATGACACCACCTCCAAACCTGCAGAGATCTGTACAAGGATCTTTTATACTATGTATATTTCGAAATTGTTGGTGGCCGTCATGAGCATTAATTTGTGCGCTTTTAACGACTTTCGTTTTGCGTCTAAAGCACAGCAGTTGCAAAGCAAGAAACTAGGCTATAGTTATGTGGCCAAATGACTCCATGTGCATAAAACCTTATTCATGGTGTCCAGTCATCACGATTGTTATTGCTGATATTTTGTTAAGTGCTAGGTTTTATTTGCCACTTGTTCGTTTTTGCATGTTTTTTTATCATATGGCGGTTATTGAACCCTGTCAAAAATAAGCAAATTTTTAGTGCATCTCAACCCCTTTTAGTCAGCAAGTTCAGAGAACACACCATATATATACTGTACATACAGTATAGAGGGTGTTCCAAAAAAAGGTATGCGCACTTTAAATAATTGTTAAACTGACGTTGGTTCTGGTTCAAAGACTGTTGACAACGTGAAGCAATGGAATCACGCACATCACGAAACAATTCCCTTGGTATTTGCGTGCAGTCACGCTTTTTTAAAATGAACTTCCTTTCTTCAAAGTCCGACACAAACCAAAACGGATTCTAACCAAAGCAAATTTTCCCCATAGAAAAAAATGTAAATCCAATTAATCTATTCCAGACATCCAATACATTTTATAAATATAATTACAAATGAATGGACAACTGAACGTTTACCATCACTTTTACCTAGTTTTGCAAAGAGTGAGGGCGAGGAGAGGAGATTACGCTTTTTACCTTTTTTTTTTTTAAACTATTTCTGCAGTCATGCCATAAAAAAATCTATGCAGAGGCGGGCGGTGTGTATCAAAGCATACCCATGCGGGAACAATGTGCGTCACGTGTTGTGCACTAAACGTAAACAGTACTTGACAAAGTTTAAATAAATTGTGTGGGAGCATGTTCAGGGTGTGCCGACACAGCGTGGCCGTGTGTTATTGACATACCTCCTGAAATGATGACGATCTTCTCTTTAAACCATCAAATTTGGAGATTTTGCACCCTTGTCTCGGTACGGTCCATCGTCTTGCTCTTTTGTGTGGTCAATGTGTTTGTTACGCCGTGTATCTCTCTCTGGCAGCAGAAAACTCTGTTATATACAAGCGTTGCCATAAAAATGGCGCCGGTGGCCCACAATGTATTCCAGGGTCATGTGCAAGTATCGCGAGATTTCGTGTGATCCAAAATGTTGGCGTAAACAAAGTGACTGGTATTTTGGCGAACGCAAACCAAGGCAAAATTTTAGCAAAAATTTGGGGTGTTAACCGAAAGACTAACCGGGGCGGACGTTAACCAAGGTACCACTGTACATTTGTTTAGAACACCCTGTGTGTGCGTGTTATAGGTCCTGCAATTGGGGAGTTTGTAAGCCAGTTGATGCCTCTGCTGCACTCCTGCCTCCAGCCAGACCGAGACCAGGAGATGAGGATGAGCATCTTCACCATGCTGGCAAAGCTGCTGCTGGATGGAGGCAACACGCTGGATTCCCAAGGGTTAGAGATCTCACACACACACACACACACACACACACACACTGATCAGGGAAACAGCCCGTAAAAGACCATTTCTCATGTTTTACAACAATCTTAGACATTTAAGATGCCGGACACGGTGGATCCTCGTAGTCAAATGCAAGTTGTTCTTAATGTGACCTATTTTATAATATAATGTTGAAAATAAGCATCACATGACTGGACGTGTATTCATCAAAGAATATGGCAATTCTTACAATTATGATGCTAAAAATGTGTGCCTTTCAAATCCCTGATAAAAGTATGCAAGATTGACTTGTTTGATACCTATGTGGCGTGAATAACATGATGCTAGGTGGTTGTACAAAGTAGACAACGGGAAGTACTACTCAAGTGTCATTGTTGCAAGAAAGGCGACCGAAGAGAGTATATAACATCTATTGTAGTTCCTAAGATACACCCGTGTTTAGGCATGAGTAGTAATTTGATGCTATTTGTATTTGATTCAAAGGTCACCAGCCTAACCTGACAAGCTACTGGAAATAGTTTCAATAAAACTTAGAATCAAATGAATCAGTTTCAGGGTCAAACTGTTACAAGGATAAACTACTGTCAGTTTTAGATTCATTGGGATGTTTAGGTGTATTGTCATGGAGGGTTTGCATGGGAGGGAAAAGCAATTGCATACTGGCCAATCATGTCCAAAACTATACACATCTTTTATTTCCTGCACTCGAAGGCATTCCAGCTTCTACCAGTGCGTCATCACCTCGTAATACTCAATTGCTGCTTTGTTTCTTTCTATTCCTATTGTGCAAGGTTATCATAAATAATTGGAGGGAGGAACAATCACGTTAATAATATGACACCTACGTAGCGCATGTGCGTGGACTATTTTGAATCCTTCTCTGTATTTCTATTATGTGAGGTGGCAAATATCATTAATAATGGGTGCAAAAATGTATTATATGACTCCTTAGCTGTGCATGTGCATGTGTAGGTGCATTTGTGAGTGACTGTACCCTCGATCTATGAAAAAGCAACAGGAACAGTAACGAGATCATTTGTCAATATGGAAATATGCACAGGAACAATACGTATTTTTTTAGACTTTGCCTCGCATCAAACCAGTCAAACAAGTGAACACTCCACCCACTAGCCACCAGAATCGGTAAGGTGCAGCAACAGCGTATTTCCATGAAGTCACATTGGCTTCTTTAGGATGCGTGGAGTTGTGACAGCGTCAACACTTCCTGAAGGAGGACACGCGCTCTCCCTCAGCAGTCATTTACAGAAGTAGGAGATGAAGGAGGTAGGACGTGATGGGGATGTCTTGACACCCCCTACGAGGGGCTTCTGTTTATGGGTTCTTCCCCTCTGGATCTACTTTTCAGCCCTCCGGGGTCCCGCCGAGCCCCTCAGCTGTGCAGCCTTCATCCCAGGCTCACAGCACTAATCTGAGGGAATGCCTGAGGCCATTGCAAGGGTTCCAGCTTTTGCAGCAGCAGCTGCTGCTGTCAATCCCAAAGACAAACCGTGCTTATGGAGTTGTCCTGGAGACATGTCAGTAACTTTTAAAACCGTAGCCAAAAGCTCTGTTCAGATTTGTGGGGCTTTCCACTCCTTAACTTGAAGAATAGCTTGCATCCACTCCCAGAGACCCAAAGTGGCATGAACCTGTCCAGACGAAAATGTAGTATTCCTGACGGTGATTACAATTTCAGGACTTTTTGACGTTATGGAAAAATATGAACTAGGACTGCCAAATTCCACTTTCCGTTTGCATAAAAGAAATCAACCAATCTATCTAAATATCTAATAGAAAAATGATATATTGATAAAGGCACTCATTTTCTGTATAAAAAATATATATATATTGACATTTTACAAACACAATCTTTTTTTTTCAAATATTATAAATAATTTGCATGCATGTCTGTTCATAACTAAATTAAAATGTTTATTATTGACAAGAAATATGAATCATATATCTATATTAATACAATTTTACATTTTTCTCTTTAAAAATACAAAAAATATATATAATAAAATATATATATATATAATATATATAAAATTTTACATGCACTATTAAAAAAAAAAAAAAATTACAGGTCCTTAACTAAACATTATAAATCAAAATATTACTGAAATGATTAATTTCCTATAAAAACAAAAGTATGGTATTACATAATACAGTCAAACCTGTCTTAGTGGCCACTTTTATAGAACGGCCACCTGTCTATAGCGGCCACTGAAAAATCCCCCGCAGCAAATTTACATGTTATAGGCCCTGTGTATAGCAGTCACCTGTCCAACGTGGCCAGCGGCCACCCATTTTGTCTCCCTTGGTCAATATCTGACCGCATATAGCGGCCAAATTACCAACTCAAGTAGAAGCTTCATGCACGAAAAAGTTTGGTTTTTCAATCAATGAAGGCGTCGTGTGTAGACTTTAATTACTGAGTCCTAGCTCAGTCACAATCATTCACAAGATCCACACAAACTGTCAGTTGTTCCACATAAAAAAGACGTCTTCTTTTGAGCTTGCTATTTCCTGGTCAAACATGTAACTTTAAGAGCATTTGCACCAAAACATTACCGCAAAGTAGGCTGGGAACAGGACGTGCTCCCAGCGACGCTACAATAAAAAAAAAAAAAAACATACGCTAGCATGCATGCGGCAGCGGGAGCAAAACTGAGTTGGGTTGTACTTAATTGAAGTATTTTAGAATGTACTCACGTTATTTTTCATCAATCCTCATCCACAAATCCATCAAAGTCCTCATCTTCTGTATTCTACACAAACAAAGCCGTCTTCTTTTCCGTTCGCTACTTGTCTGTTAACTTGTCAGTGTTATTCAGCTCCGAAGCACAGAAGGAAACTTCTCCTGTTGCTTCTGCCAACTTTATTTATTGAACGCGGCCACCAGACAGCAGCTCAGAACACACACACATCTCTCAGCATCATCTCTCCTTCCTGCTTGCCCACAAGGCAAAGGTTAAACAAGCCCCACTACATAGCTGTCCAGCCAATGCCTGTAAGAAATGACACCGTTTATTTCCTGGTGTGCACTGGTCAATACTGTAATGCCGCTTGTTGTGGGGAAGGAGAGATTCACGTCGCCGATGCACTTTAATGGCTTTATTAACAGCGGAGAACACTGCAGGACTTTACATCCACGCCAACATAAACACACTTCCCAACTCTCTCCAAACTCACAGCTAGCACTGAGCCTAGCTCTCCTGCTCGGGACGCCCGCCGTCACTTCCCGTCACTTCCCGATGAACTAAAGCTGTAATGACACTCTGCCGTATAAAAAGTAAAATATTAAAAACAAGCGTAAGACATTACTAGCACAGCTTTGTTCTGTGGGTGGTGGATATATTCTATCAGTTATTATTAAGCCTCTACCTTCCTTTTAGTAAGTAAAAACCTTGGCTATGATTGCACTACATTGTCATGTAGACCTACAAAGTACACTTGGAAGAACAAGAGGTGAATAAATGTATTGCAACTGATGTGAAACTGATGAGGGGTAGGATTAAATAAGCTTTGCTTCTTCCTACTCCTTTTTGGACATGCAAAATTGTGAATTGTACTATGTGATGTGCTACTGTTTGACTCATGCATGTTCAGGATTAAAACCATGAACCATGAACCATGATAATAACAAGCCTAGTAGTGTTGTACAACTTTTATCCGCAGTCCGCAGTGCCCTCTACTGGTCAACATTATTATTAATTTTTTCCCCTTTTTTTTTTTCTTTTTTTTCCTCTACTGGTCAACATTCAAACTGGACGCCAACCTGTCTATAGAGGCCACCTGTCTATAGCGGCCACTTTTGCAGACTCCCTCTAGTGGCCACTATAGACAAGTTTGACTGTATATTTTAATTTTACAGACATTGTTTATTGGAAAAATGTTCAACAGCGAGAAATAAAATCATTACGTTTTTATTATAAAAAAATATTAAAATATTTTACATTATTGTTTTTCATGACAACACGATAAAAATGTGCATTGTTGTTGTATTTGAATATATTACTTTTTATATATTCAGTAACTGCCACAGCATCAGGCACACTTACAGTATACAAAATGGGGTCCGAAATAGAGCAGCCTTTTATTATCATTATAATACTCGGGCTACTATTTTACAATAACTGTTTATTTTCACTTCAGTTTCAATTTATGATCAGTTTGTACCTCAGCTAGTTAGATGCTAGAGACATGTGTCACTGTCACTAATAACTTAGTGTTTATTAAAGTCTCAGTTACCAATTATAAACCCTTCATTGTAGTAAAGTGGTAGCCATAATCCTTTTTGATTATCCTACACCATCAGAGAAGCATTTCATTTCAAGGTAATTGAAAAACACGTGCAGTGTATTTATTTGTTTCTTTTGAGTTTGAACAGATCACAGCAGCGGGATATTTTGAACATGACACTTTGAACTTTCTAAAGATGTACGTTAAATGGAGCTACAAGATGCGTTCACATCCTGCCATGCATGATTTAAAGACCCTCACATCTCCCGAGATGAATTCACCCCATCAGCATGCACGCATACTTTATGGCAGAGGACAATAATAGTCCTGGAGCAATCTCCATAGTCTTTGTACTCCTGCCAAAATGACATAATGACATCTCTGCTGCAGAACACACACACACACACACACACACACACACACACACACACACACACTTGTTTCATGTGGATTTGTGCCTTTTGTGGATTGAATAAGACCAGAAATCCTAAATAGAAGGTGCTGGGTGAAAAGTATATGCTAGTTCTCAAGAATGTTTCTAAAGTATAACCAAAGCGACATTTGAAGGTGTGATAAAGTAATTGGGGTTATAAATGATCTGTTCAGTCCATCCTTAAAGAAAAGAAAAGACAGCGCTTCAATAGCGTGCATCAAACCACGCTGCATTCATGGCACTCTGTCTCCCTCTAGTGGGAGTAGAATGCCACAGCACAGCATAGAAGTAGTGGACGTAGACCACTAGTCTAGTGTGTGAGAGGATGAGTGAACGCCGGAGCCAGCGTGGAAAAGCGAAGGAGAAGGAAAGAATAGAGGGATAAACACATGTTGTCTCCTCTAGCAAATGTGGAAAGCGGAAGGAGCGTCGCATTCACAGCCAGACTACACAATGACCCAATTTACAAGCAGTTCCCCAAAAATATCTTCCTCGAGACAGGGACGTAATCAAAATGTCAAAAGTCATTATGCGGTAAGTAAGCCCTCGCCACATCGCGCTTCAAATTTGTCGGCTCATTGTGGTTTGTCAAAAATATATTTCCTAAGTCATGCTGTTTCATGGTTGAATACGGCCTATTATTTTTCCAAAAATATGCATATCTCAGCTAATATGTATTTTTTGCCTGAAGCATTTTCAAGCATAAAAATGCCTGAATGAAGTGAAACACATTATGTTGAGACAATAGCAGGATGTACTGTACAGAACAGGAACACTCCCAATGCCAACATACGATGTTTTATTTATGTCTTAGATGTCTTATTTTCTCTTATGTCTACTATATTGGGTAATAGGCGTGTAAAGGTGACTATAGGGTTGTTATTTCATGTCTAGAGGGCAAGCATAAGAGTTCAGAGTCACACTGCTAGCTGCTAGCGTTCATACAACAGGAATCACGGCAGTGCTGCACGTAGGAGATTGATTGACAATGGTCTACAGCCAATCAGAACGCAGAACACAATGGGCGGGTTCTCTCTTGTTGTGGCTCTATATTTAGCCGGCTATTGTAGCGCTAACTGTGGGTTCCTAATATGCTCGTACAGGCACATAAACACATGCTGAGATGAGGTGGAGCTGCACACGTCCTCAACCCTCACATGAGCATACAACACCCTCTACTGGTAGCAGTAGTAAATACAATAACAGACACATACAACAGAGCACCCATAGAGGACACAGAACATAATGCACGTTCATACGCTGTTTCAAAAAACATGCAGAATTGCACTTGAAAATATTTGCGAAACAGCGAGACAGGGAAAGGTGGACCGCTATGTAGCGAGGGAACGCTGTACTGCCATCTTGTGGAGTTGATCAAATATTTGCTTTTGTAGACCACGAATACGCCGACTCCAGGAGACGCGGCGTTGCATGGAATCCGGTCGTTAATGTGAGCATCTTCTTCCAGGCTCTTCCGGGACCAATCGGAGAAGTTCCTGGCTGACGTCCTGCTTCCTAACCTGGTGTGGCGCGCGGGCCGCTGTGCTGCTGCCCTGCGGACCGCAGCCCTCAGCTGCCTGCTGGCGCTCCTGCACGGAGGCGCCATCACACCACAGCAGGTATACACATGCACACGCGCACACACACACAGTGCCTCTTAGTTTTTTCTTGCCTCCGTCGCCTGCTCTTGTGGGGTTGAGTTGCTTTTCTTTGAGGTATGAGGAGCTCCTTCAGATAAGCTCTGTTATAAATAATGACCTCAACTTCAAGGAGCTTCAGTCCAAATCTGTCATCCAATCAGCCTCCATCTTTACGTCCTTGTCTCACGAAGTAGGGGCAGCAGGTGTGCACGGAGGGAGGGGGCGAGTGGCTTCACGTACCTTTTTGTCCTGCAGGAACAATGGTCCCACTGTTCGTCAGCTCTTGTTCTGTCTTTGCACCTGCCCCGCGTCCAAGCACACATACTGTACACGCACATCTGGCTGCCCTCGCCTGTGCGGCGTGACCAAAGCGTCTCGCACGCATCGTCTGCTTTGCGGGCAAACAGCTGTGAGCCGGGAAGGGAACGACGACGGTAAACGAAACCTGATCTCGTCTGGTGACGATCCACTTTGGGTCAAGTAGAACGTAAAGTCAAATAATGGCAACCACTTTCCCAGCAGCTGCGAACATCATTACCACACATCTGTAAAGCTGAAATTTAGAGTTAAAAAGAACTTGTTGCTGTATGCATTATCTACTGAAAATAAAATGGCATGCAGTTATATCAAAATCTAATAAACACCTCACCTCCAATAAACGCCTGGTGGTCTCTGCAGTTATACGTTGCATTGACTTTGTAATGATGTGTTCCCAACGTGAGAAAAATATCCCATCTCCCTCACTTGTTTGCAAAAATGCTAATCAAAGATCCTCTATATGACAGGAGGCTCTCTACTGTTTTAAGAACCTCCTGCAAAGCTCAAGTCAAAGATCTTCTATATGACAGGAGCACTCTGCTGTTTTTAAGGACGTACTGCGAAAACACTAGTCAAAGATCTTCTATATGACAGGAGCACTCTGCTGTTAAGGTAACGCTGCAACAAAATGCTTGTCAAAGATCCACTATATGACGGGCATGCTACTGTTTTAAGGACCTCAGTCAAAGATCTTACTCTGCTGTTTTTAAGGATGTACTGCAAAAACACTAACCAAAGATCCTTTATATGCTGGAGCACTCTGCAGTTTAAGGTAATACTGAGAAAAATGCTTGTCAAAGATCCTCTATATGACAGGAGTGCAAGTGTTTTAAGGGCCTCCTGCAAAGCTCTAGTCAAAGATCCTCTATATGTTAGGCTTTTATGGACGTACTGCAAACAAGCGCTGTGAACGCTGTAAGTGTACACGCCCACCACTTAAGAGGATAAATTTGTGAAGACAAAAAAAAAACAGGCTTCTTTACACATCTTAAAATAAAGGCTGTGTCCAATAGACTATCGTGGGACATGTGAGCTGGATTTACAATTGATGAAAAATTTTATAACCCCCCCCCCCCCCCCCCCCCCCCCCCCCCCGCCACTATGTGAGTGAAGATGGTATTTTTCAAAGGTTTTATGTTTTGTGTGTGCAGCTGCTCTCCGTGGAGGACAAGCTGTGTCCACAGATGCTATCAGCCCTGGATGAGGACTCTCAGATGGCCAGACTTTTGGCCTGCCGCTCCCTGTCCACCATGCTCAGACTGGTAGGACCTAGTCTACATCAGGATGTCCTCAACAAGATCTACCCTGGTACGTCTAAAAGATATTAGCCAACTATGCCAGACCTCTGAGTATTTCTTGTGTGACTTAACAGAGGTGCTGAAGCGTCTGGACGACAGCAGCGAGGAGGTGCGGCACGAGGCTCTGAGGGTTCTCTCTCGCTGGTTGTCCAGCCTGGGGAAAAACTACAACCCAGAGTTCTGCGCCCCACATCTGCTGTTCCTCTTCCAGCAGCTCCTCCTGCATCTGGATGACCCTGAGAGCTCCGTGCAGGACCAAGTCCTTGGTAAGAAGGCCGATACTACTATGAATTTATTCATTTAAATGTAAATGTATTTGTAATTTAATTTAAAAGTAATCTTCCATGTATATGAGATTAAACAAAATCCTTGAATCTACAATATATACTGTGTACGTTTAATCAATCGTTTCAACTGTCATTGCTGCTGTCGCCCACCAGAGGACGCACCATTTAAATACACTAAGTCCCCTACTAACGAGCATCCGACGTGCGAACATTCGGAGATACGAACACAAGCCGACTGGTCTATTTTTTCATGTGTTTTGCCTCATAACCCCATATTTATACTGCTACATGCTTGACCAGCAAACCCATATTTATACTGCTACATGCTTGACCAGCAGAGGGCACTGTGACACTGCTAATGGGACCAACAGATACAGGAAGACAAGGAAGAGGAGAGAGGAAGGCTAAGAGTTGTATGATAAAACCTGGACAGAGCGTGTGATTAAAGTTGATGAAGAGTTAATAGGCCTGCTTAATTCTACACCACCCACAGAACACTACCTCTTTTAGAAGAGTCTAACCACCACCACCATTTGTCCTTTTTTCAATATCTCCTCCTCCTCCTCCTCCACAACGACGTATGCTCGACCACTCCTCTTCAAAGGTAAATAACATTTATCATTACGTATTATTATATCACTTTTATTATTGTTTTTTTCATTCATTATCCTGGTTTAATATTACTACTGCATCCAAAGTCATATTTACATACATACACATATACTGTATGTATACACGTACATGTAGTACCTATAGCATTGCTAATATTACCTTTTCCCCTACTTAAGAACAATTCCACTTAAGAACGGTCATCTGGAACCAATTGTGTCCGTTAGTTGGGGACTTAGTGTACTGCAGTTTCTGTAGAGAACGGGGCAATAACTTGTATTCTCTGTAAAAAAAATTGTAATTGACAACTCTATCAATGACCTGTGTTTTGTGATTTTGCAGAGGTTTTGAAGGAAGGCAGCTCGGTCCTTCCCACGCTCCTACAGAAGGAAGTGGAGGCTGTGAGAGACAAACATCGCAGTCCTCAACATTGTGACCAACTGCTGCAGCACATCAGCTTCACGAGCAGACACAATACTGACGGCTCTACTTAGTGACGCTTTGTTTGTCTCTCCATTGCACACTTTTATACGAAGCTACAGCATATCATTGCTTTTGCTACAAGCTTAAATACAGTATGTTGTCCACATTGATTGCAACATTTCTTCCACCGCTCTTTGCTTTTTATAGCAATCAAAGCCTTATTAAATTCACCGTGGTTGTATTGGGCTTCTTTATTGTGTCCATCCTGCAAATCTCTTGATGTTTTTTTTGCCAAAATCTTTTTCAGAATCTGTGTAATATGTCATATGGATATAAGGACTATTCTAATAATTAAAAGATAATTTAATAAGAAATATAATATATATAATCTTTATGAAATAAGTCAATTGAAATCATGAATCCAGTGGCAAATGAATAAATTCAATATGATTATTTGAGATTTCACTCCAATTGTAAATAATTAATGGATAGTTTAATAAGTGAACTCACATTTTAACTAAATTTTATTGTGCCAGTTTGTGAATAAAGTCGAAATCATTTTTTAAATGGCCATTAATTAATTTAAATTAGTCGGAATTTAGTTTTTAAAAACAGAAGGTTGTGAAATAACATTTAAACAGCTTGCACCAAATAGAATGGGGTTGAATTGCCGCCCTCTTGTGGAAGTATTTGATACTACATACAGACCCTTTCCAAAAAATTAGAATGTCATGGAAAAGTTGTTTAATTTCCATAATTCCATTCCAAAAGTTAAACTTTCATAGATTATAGATTCAGGGCCCACAATGTAAACGATTTCAAGTATTTATTTGTTTATTTTTACATAATTTGGGCTTCCAGCTCATTAAACCCACGAAAACAGGAATTCAAAAAATTAGAATACTGTGAAGAAATCAGCCCAAATTTTGCAGGGCATGAATGTTTTAAACTGAGTGTCACACACTAATCATCTACTAAAGTCAAATCACCTGCACAGGCTTCCCCAGGTTTCATTAAATTGCTTTAGTTTGGTTCAATTGTCTCAGTTGGGTTCAATATGGGGAAGACTGCAGACATGACAACTGGCCAGAAGACCATCATTGATACCCTCCATAGGATGGGTAAGCCACGAAAGTTCATAGCTAAGAAGGCTGGTTGTTCACAGAGTGCTGTGTCCAAGCATATCAATGGAAAGTCTAGAGGAAGGGCAAAATGTGGCAGGAGAAGATGCACCAGCAAAAGAGATGACCGTGGGCTTCAGCGGATTATCAAACAGGGAAGATTCAAGAATCTGGCAGAGATCCAGAAAGAGTGGAATGAGGCGGGAGTCACAGCTTCAAAAACCACCACATTCAGACGCATCCAGGAGATGGGCTACAACTGTGGGGTTCCTCGGGTCAAGCCACTTCTGAACCTGAGCCGACGTAGGAAGCGTCTCCACTGGGCCAGGGAGAAGAAGGACTGGACTGTTGGCCAGTGGTCCAAGGTCCTCTTTTCTGATGAAAGTAAAGTGTGCCTTTCATTTGGGAATCAAGGTCCAAGGGTTTGGAGGAAGACGGGTGAGGAACAGAACCCAAGCTGCCTGAGGTCCAGTGTGAAATATCCACAGTCCGTCATGATTTGGGGTGCAATGTCCTGTGCAGGTGTTGGTAAACTCTGCTTTCTTAAATTCAAGGTCACCGCAACAGTCTACCAGAATGTTTTAGAGGACTTCATGATTCCTTGAAGATGCAGATTTCATCTTCCAGCAGGACCTGGCCCCTGCCCATACCGCCAGAAGCACCAAAACCTGGTTTGATGCCCATGCCATCACAGTGCTTGACTGGCCAGCCAACTCACCGGACCTAAACCCCATTGAGAATCTATGGGGTATTCTCAAGAGGAAAATGAGGGGCACCAGACCCAACAACAAAGAAGAGCTGACAGCAAGCATCAAGGAAATCTGGGCTTCCATAACTCCCAGGCAATGCCACAGGCTGATTGCTTCAATGCCACGTGGCATCGAGGCAATGATTAAGGCAAAGGGATTCCCAACCAAGTATTGAAGATTGACATATCGTTTTGAAAGTACCATATTTTGATTGATTTGATGTGATCCTAATTTCTTTCTTTTTTTTCCTGCAAAAACTGAGAAGTACATGGTGATTTCTTCACAGTATTCAATTTTTTTGAATTCTTGTTTTCGTGGGTTTTATGAGCTGGAAGCCCAAATTACGTAAAAATAAACAAATAAATACTTGAAATCGTTTAAATTGTGGGCCCTGAATCTATGATCTATGAAAGTTTAACTTTTTGAATGGAATTATGGAAATTAAATAACTTTTCCATGACATTCTAATTTTTTGGAAAGGGTCTGTACAACCGTGAGTAATTTATGAAATGCAATACAGTATGCTGTATGAAAACTGATTACTAATACATTAAAAATGCCCTATTACGGGTAACAATACTAATTACCTTTTAAGATTGTATTAAAAATATATTTTTAAAAATGTATAAATTAAGCAACATGTTTTGTCAAGTTTTACAGCTACAAAACACCATATGGTCAACCTTTGAGGTTTAATAACAGCGCCACCATGTGGTGTACTGTATATGCCAGACACACAACAGCACAGGCAAAACAATAGGGTGCATGTTTTGCAGCGGTTCGGACACGAGTACAGTATTGTGTTGTCATCCAGTCCCTTGTTCGTGTTGCGTATGTAGGGACACTGTCCCTTTAAGAAGCACCAGGGGGTGTGTCAGGCACGTGGACAAAGTGGTGCATTTTGACCGCCAGTGCCCAGCCGCGTTCTCATGAATGATAATTGATGTGACATTGTACTGCTCTCGCTCTTATAGGACACATTTTAACTCCTAAATGACCTGAAAGCAGAGAACGGTAGATACAGGGCGAGTGTTGTTAGTTTATTTGAGCGTGTAGTTTTTATTTTTGTAGTCGTTTTTTGGTGGTTGAGTTAAAGTAGCCGGCTAGCTTACGCTTAAACCATCGCGAGATTTGAAGCAGGACGCGAGCAAAAAGTTGACAAGTGTCTCTTGCCTTTGCATGATGTACACCATCACCAGAGGTCCTAGCAAATTGGTCACCCAGCGGCGCACAGGTAAGTGAAAACGCCAGCACACCTTTGTGTTAATAACGTGTTCAAAGTGTGTCGGTCTTCTTTTAAAGGGCCTACACAGCCGCTTGACAACAAAACCAACGACTTCAAGCACAAACAAACGTCGTGGAGTTTGCCCGAGTAAGTGTTGAGTAAGTGTTGCGTTCAGTGTAACTGGGAGAAACATAAATGTTGTGTTTTCAAGTTGCTGGAGCTGTGAATGACTCTCTGTTAGTTCACCACAAACTGCGTGTGCGTGCATGTGTGTGCATGTGTGACCTTGTGCAAAGGCAAAGGTGACATATGCTCCCTCGTGCTGCTGTTGCCAACCTCGCTTTGTTTTTGTTACATTTTTAAGAAAGCAAACGCGTGTGTCTTTTATTACCCAGGCTCCCTGCACCCAAGATTGTGTTTAACCGCCCCAACGGCAAGAAGTACCATCTGCCTCCCCCGAGTATCCCCGCAGACCCCCAGCAGGATGGGGGACTGACGGCGGCCCACGAGGACAACGTTAAGTTTGTTCATGAAGGTGAGGGAAACACGGTCCGACTGGAAAGACGAGAAAGAGCATGTGTGTTTTTCTATCAGCGTACGCAACACCCACGGCCCGCCCCGTGACGCCGCACCCTCACAGCTGCTGTCACCCTGATAGGCACCCCCGCCCCAAAACACAGAAAAAAAAAACACACTTTTGTTTTTTAATTGGTGGGCATCTGTCTGCTACCCCACCCCCCTAAAAGCAATAACCTTGAGTAATAAAGTAGGCAAGGACACACACACACACACACCTCCTCATGTCCCTCCCCCGATTGACTTCAGTAAAAGGCAAGGTCTGGAGGGGGCTGCCACAGTTAAATCAACCCTCCATGCAGCACAGCCAACTACAGCAGTGCATTAACATTCATTCATTCATTTTCTATGCTGCTTCATCCTCATTGGGCTTGCGGGTGCATTAATATCTACTTTTTCATAAATAGTTGACACCGTAAACAGAGTACTACAGAAAAGTCATAGCGTTAGCTTATAAAGTACACAATTAAAGCTACTTTTGCACTGCAAATAGTTCAAGAGATAAGATATGTAGAGACACGTCCAGTGTTCCCTGTCTTTAAAACGGTCATGGTGGGGGGGGGGGGCAGTAAATTACAAAAATAAAGGTAAAATTTCAAGTGAAAGGGTTTTTTTTAACGTTTTTCAAGACTAAAGTCATATTCTTACAAAAGTTGCACTTTTTTGGAAATCTTAAATTATATTTTTTCCCCAGTTGCTTACCAAATTACCTCAAATCAACTCATGCTTCTTAGATAAAGTCATTCTTTTTAAATGTAATTTTACACTGATACATACACGCGTGTGAAATGACAAAAATAGTCACTTTTTTTAATATAATTTTGCATTAATAGATACGTGTGTGTGTGTGTGTGTGTGTGTGAAATGACAAAAAAGTAATCAAACTTTTTTGAAATGTAATTTTTCAACTCACACATGCATATGTGTGTGAAATGACAAAAATTAAACTTATTTTTAAAAAAAATTTTCCACTGAAACATGCATGTGTGAAATGACAAAAAATGTATCAAACTTTTTCAAATGTAATTTTGCACTAAAACATACATGTGTGTGAAATGACAAATTATGTCCAACTTTTGAATTAAATAAAAAGAAGTAATTTTGCATCAACACATACATGCAATATACAGTATGTGTGGGAAATGACAAATTAAGTCAAACTTTGTTTCATGTATTTTTCACTAATACAGACGTGTGTGTGTGTGTGTGTGTGTGTGAAATGACAAACATTTAATCCAACTTTATTTTAAATGTCATTTTGCACTAATACATGTGTGTGTGTGAAATGACAAAACCAAAATCAAACTTTTTTTTAATGTAGTTTTGCACTAATACGTACATATGTTTGTGAAATGACACAAATAGTCACTTTTTTAATACGTACATGTGTGTGGAAGGAAGACATTTTATCAAACTTTTTAAAAATATATAATTTAAATAATAAAATAAAATAAAATAAAGTCAAACTTAAAAAAAGTCATTTAGCACAAATACCTAGACGTGTGTGAAATGACAACAATAAAGTCAAACTTTTTCATTTAAAAAAATGTAATTTTGCATTAATACATACACATGTGTGAAATGACAAAAATAAAGTCAAACTTTTTTATGTTATTTTGTACTAATACATACATGAGTGTGAAATGACAAAAATTAAGACAAAGTTTTTTATTTAAAAAAATGTGATTTTGCATTAATACATACACGTGTGTGAATTGACAAACTTTTTAAATGTAATTTTGCACTAATACATACATACAGTAGATGTGTGTGTGTGTGTGTGTGTGTGTGTGTGTGAAATGACAAATGTATTCAAACTTTTTTTTATGTCATTAGCAGCAATACATAAACGTGTGAAATGACAAAAATAAAGTCAAACTTTAAAAAAAAATTAAAAAAAATTGCACTAATGCATGTGGGAAATGACAAAAATGAATGTTTGTGTGTGTGTGTGTGTGTGTGTGTGTGTGTGTGAAATGACAAAAAAGTAATCAAACTTTTTTGAAATGTAATTTTGGACTCACACATGCATACTGTATGTGTGTGAAATGACAAAAAAATTATCAAACTTTTTAAAATATAATTTTGCACTAAAACACACATGTGTGAAATGACACAAATTTTATCAAACTTTTTAAAATGACAAATTATGTCCAAGTTTTTAATTTTAAAAAAATGTAATTTTGCAGTAATACGTACATGTGTGGAATGAAGAAATTTTATCAAACTTTTACAAAAATATATAATTTAAATAAAAAAATTAAATAAAATAAAGTCAAACTTTTAAAAAAAGTCATTTAGCACAAATACCTACACGTGTGTGAAATGACAACAATGTAATCAAGCTTTTTTTTTTTTATTAATTTTGCACTAATACATGTATGTGTGTGAAATGACAAACATTAAGCCAAACTTTTTTATTTAAAAAAAAAAATGTAATTTTGCATTAATGCATACATATGTGTGAAATGACAAAAATAAAGTCAAACTTTTTTAATGTTATTTTGTACTAATACATACATGAGTGTGAAATGACAAAAATTAAGCCGAACTTTTTTATTTTAAAAAATGTAATTTTGCATGAATACATACATATATGTGTGAAATGACAAACTTTTTAAATGTAATTTGGCAGTAATATACACATGTGTGAAGTGACAAAAACAAAGTTAAACTTTATTTTTTTTAAAATGTAATTTTGCACTAATACATACGTGTGTGAATGTGTGTGAAATGACAAAAATAAATTCAAACTTTTTTTTAAATGTCATTAGCAGCAATACATCAACGTGTGAATTTACAAAAATAAAGTCAAAGTTTTTATCTTAAAAAAATGTAATTTTGCATTAATACATACATATGTGATATGACAAAAATTAAGCCAAACTTTTTTATTAAAAAAAATTAATTTAGCATTAATACATACATGTGTGTGAAATGACAAAAAAAGTCAAACTTTTTAATGTAACTTTGCACTAATACATACAGACAGTAGATGTGTGTGAAATGACAAAAATGAAGTCAAACTTAAAAAAAAAAACAATTTAGCACTAATACATCATACGTGTGTGAAATGACTAAAATGTAATCAAACTTTAAAAGAAATGCAATTTAGCAGTAATACATACACGTGTATGAAATGACAAAAAACTTTTTTTATTAAAAAAATTTTTATTTAGCACGAATACATACGTGTGTGTGTGAAATGACAAAAATTAAATCTAACTTTATTTATTTAAAAAAAAAAATTATTTAGCACGAATACATGTGTGTGTGTGTGTGTGTGTGAAATGACAAAAATTAAATCTAACTTTTTTTATTAAAAAAATATTTTGCACTAATGCATACATGTGTGAAATGACAATGATAGTGATACTTAAAAAAAAAAAAAAACTAATTTTATACTGTGACAACAGTATAACCTTATAAAATATATTTGAATTAGATGAAAAAAAGAAAACATTTTTTCCTAGAGCCTTAACTGACCAAAAATAAAGGTGTATCTTCTTGAGGGTAAAAAAAAATTACAATATTAAAATCATAATTTACTAAATAAATTAACGTTTCATGTTTTCTAGAGGAAAAAAATGTATCTTAATTCCAAGTGGCTTCTTGTTTGCAGCGTGGCAGGTGGTGGTCCAGCAGGAGCAGCAAACACAAGCGCTCCACTATGAAGATGACAGCCCCAGCCCTCACATGGACAGTAAGTATCCTGCAGTTGTCTGACCTCATATTTTACTCCTAAATTTTGCCTTAGTTTTTTAACTTTGTACTAAAAAGGTATTACTTTTAAAAATAATAATGCAACCGAGTAAAAAGTTGTTTTTGCTTTATTGTATAATTCATAACATAGTGGACCTCCACACATTTGCCATTTAGCATAAACAATTCTGCAAACTCGAAATAACAAAGGCATACTTTTTAAGTAATTTTCCACTAAAATGTACATATATATTTTTGTGAGAATAATTTCAGCAATTACAAAGTTTTTTTTATGAATTTGACACTGAATATATGTATTTGTTAGAATAAATTGAGAAAATTGGGGGGAAAAAAACCCCCAAATTTTACACTAGTACATATATTTTTGTGAGAATTCAGAAATGACAACACTAATATGTATTTTTGTAAGAATAAATTCAGATGTAGTAGTAAAATAATGCATCTGACAAAGTAGATTTAGTTTAATGCATAATTCATAACAGTCAGCATTCACAACTTTGCAAATTATTTGGGGTTTAAAAAAAGGCAGTTTTGTCCCACGTGAAATACATGATAATAAATACAGTATATGTACCACTGTTAAAATTAAAAACCAGCTATTTTTACGCTTCATTGTTTTGCCCTCATGTTGAGATTTTGTTGGGGTCCTAAACAAATCAACCTTGGATAAAACTTATTTATTCAACTTATTGGTGATGAGTAGATACATGTAAAGAAATGTTGTGTATAACAAAACAAAGAGATAAAACATTGGCTGCCATGTTGTTGTTCTTTCAGCCTTCGTGCCCCTAGATCTGGATGAGTGGTGGGCGCAGCGCTTCCTGGCCAACATAGACAAACTATCCTGACGTTTCTTGAAGAGATGTGGACCTTGACGAGGTCTCAGGTCAGCTGCACCAAAGCAGGAAGTGTTACTGGGAGATGAGGGCCAGCAGCCCCCACCCCCCGCTGAGCATGCAAGAGGCTGACGTCACGAAGACGTTTAGTGGCGCTGCACGAAGCGCGGACTTGAACTTCAGACCAACACTGGACGGCGTCGCTCAGCGCTCGCTGGTCATTTCTTATGTTTCAGATGCAGTAAAAAGATTCGACACAATTGAAGAAGCCTGTCGCTTATTTTAGAATCAGCTCCCTCAGGAACAAGCCTGCTTGTATTTACAAAAACGTGTTTCACCTTCACACCACTAGTGGCTGCTAACGGGTCTACAGAGTCCAAAGTCTACACGTCGGTCTCAGTGCTTCTGCAGAGCTTTGGTCAGCAGGTCGTTGAGGCGGGAAATCATGGGTCGGGGATCGTCGTTCAGGCCGGCCGTGATCATGGCGTTGTCATAAATCTGAACACCAAAGTTAAAAGATGTCAAAGCAACGCAAAATCTCTAAACACAGCTCGATAGAGACTGTTGGAGCATTTGATCGTGGACACTCCAGGTCCAACTCTGCATTCTTCTTTTACCTTTGGACTCCATCTTACTTAGGCTGACCCTATCGTGACAACCAGCACACTCTGCCAGCCACAAGATCCTCCAAAGAAAGTTTGCCTCCTCTGCATGATAAAATGACAAATGATCACCTGATCGAGGAGCAGAGCTGCCAGGTCAGAGTTGGAGTCCTTGAGCGCGTGGAGCTTCTTGATGAGGTCGTGTCTGCAGCAGGATGGAGAAGGACGTCACCACGAGGTGGCATTGTTGCACTAAATGACACTGAAGGCGGTTCTGACCCGGAGTTGATCTCCAGCGTGGGCTGCAGGATCTGCGCTCGCTCCTCGGCGCTGCGGGCCAGCTGCTGCGTGCGCAGGAAGTGTCGGGCCGCGCCCATTTCCAGCACGGTGATCATGGCGGGGTGCGTGTCCAGGCGGGGGGTAAGCTGAGGGGTGGTGGGGGCGTGTTACTTTATGTGCGTCCGCTTCCTCCCCCCAGAGCTTCTTTCTTTCTTTACCTTGACGTTGGTGACGCGGGGGCCCAGGGCGTTCTTCATCCAGGCCATCAGGTCGTCCGCCTGCTCCTGCGTCAGACGCTCCGTCGCTGCCCACATGAAGAAAAGTTAGTAGTTGGGCTTGTAGTTCACACACAACAATGGGAACCAACGGAACCAGCACAGCACCTGCTTTGCTGTCCTCAAACTTCTCTTCCTTGTAGTGGTCCACCACGATGTCCGTCTCCACCGAGATCAGCTTCTTCTTGTCAAACTCCCGCAGGTGGAGCAATGTCAGCTCATCGAACTGCTCGTAGCAGAACAGCACCTGATATAGATATACACACATAGATAGATACACATCAATCATTTCTGTCTTATTTTTTCTATGTCTGCTACATAGGAGTGGAAAGGTGACTATAGGGGTGTTATCTCATGCCTAGAGGGCTCTAACCTCCATGTCTTTCTGCTTCATGGCTTCAAAGTAAGGAGAGTGCTCCGCCAGATGGCGGTTGGGGGCGCACAGGTAGTAGATGTTGCGTGACCCCGCCTTCATGCGGGAGGCGTACTCCATCATGTTGGTGTGCTGACCCGCCGGCAGCGCCGACGACTCAAAGCGGAGCAGCTTGGCAATGTCCTCCTGCAACGCAAAGGAAAGGAGCGTGGTGGGTGAGGGCGCTCTGTCGCGGTCGCCGCGTTGGTGTCCAAAGAGTCACCTTGACGTCCTGCTCCTGCGTGGTGACGATGCCCTCCCGCATGAAGAGGCCGTAGTCCTCGAAGAACTTGTTGTACTTCTCTGGCTCCTTCTTGCTCTGCTCCAGCAGGAAGCGGATCACACGCTGCTGCAGGACATCACGAAGCTTCCTGGTGGAGCGGACGCAAGACGAAAACATCACTAACAATACAACACGTCAACAGCAGAGGGCAGCAGAGCCACGTTCTACTAGAAACACACAAAGAATAAAGTTGAGATATTGGAAATGAAGTCAATCATGAAAAGAACATTTACAAAGAAACAACAAACCAGCAAATATTTGCAACTATTAAAGAAATTATACATTTTTGTTGGTGTAATATTATATTGTATAGATGTAATATTTGGAGAAACAAACTAAACAAAAAATGAAGCAAATTGTTTTGCAAAATTGAATAATTAGGTTGGAAAAAACTTATGCAAATAAAGTTATGAATAAGTGCATTTTTTAATTAAAAAGATTAAGATTTACATGAAAGTGTGCTGACTTTACACATAACATAAAACGAGAATAGTCCAAACATTAGGAGAATAAATGTATGAAATAATCATAAAAAGTGATGAAACAAGTTTTACTCACATCAATTGGAAATATTCAAGTTGTAAAACCAGCAAAGAATAAAGATGCAACTTCTGGAATGTTAGGTTGGAAGAAGGTTCTATTATGATGAAATGAAGTAAAGTTACAAAAGAATAGAAAATACGAATAATAATCGAGTCACCTTTAACACCAAGCTTGAGATGGGGGCTGGTTTTCTTTAAATCGAACACGGCTTGGTTTATCAAACCTCAAATATCAACGTGGTCCCCGCCTCCTCTCATTTTTCAGTTGGTGCCCCCCCGGGCATATAAACACACTCGTCAAGGCGTCGTACCTGATGAGGGCGCTCTCCTGCAGCAGCTCTCTGCTCAGGTTGAGGGGGATGTCCTCGCTGTCCACAACCCCTGCACACACGCAAGTCAAAGTGGGACCAGAATAAAGACTCACCAGGATGCAGCCACCCCCCTCCATACAGGTAGGGGGCGCTGGAGAGGATGCTCACCCCGCAGGAAGCGCAGCCACTTGGGCAGGATGTCGGCGGCTTTGGTCTGAATGAGAACCTTCCTGCTGTAGAGCGCCACGCTGGAGCCCATCTCCCTGCTCACGTCAAACATGGACGGCTTCTGTTTGTGAAAAAGCATGATTTTTTTCCACATCACGTCGTGGCTGAGCATGAAGCAGCAAACCTTCTCACCGTTTCAGGGACGTAGAAAATGCTGCGGATGTTGAGCGGGGCGTCGGTGCGGTAGTGGAGCATGTAGCGCGGCTTGTCGTACGCCTGAGCCACGTAGCGGTAGAACTCCTCGTGCTGCCAGTCGCTGATCTCTTTGGGGTCCATCATCCACAGGGCCTGACGGCAAACACAGCGGGCTGAGGATTGCTCTCTTTGTGGAGGCCACGCACACCGTCAACGCACCTGCAGCGTGTTAAGCCGCCGTCCATTGAGGAAGATGGGGAAGCTGACGAAGTTGCTGTACTTTGTCACCACATCTGGAGGAGGAGCATGGCGGCTTATTGTCGTACGGACAAGACGGGGCAGGCGCGTGCTTCTCTACCTTTAACTCTGTCCTCGGAGGAAAACTCCTTGCAGTCGTCTTTGAGGTGCAACACAATCTTTGTGCCCTGCTGAACGCCGCCGGCCTCAGCCAGCTCAAACACTCCAGAGCTGGAAGACAGACAAGCAAGGAGACGTTTGTGAGGTGGTACCATGAGTTTGCATGTCCTTGGCTTCCTGGACAGTCGACAATTAGCTTGCTCTCACCCATCGGAGGACCACTTGTATCCGGGTGATCCGGCCTCAGCCGACCGGGAGTAGACGTCCACACGGTCGGCCACCATGAAGGCCGAGTAGAACCCCACGCCAAACTGCCCGATGATGGTGCTGCTGGCCTCCGTCTGATTCTGCAGAGCGTCCAAAAACGCCTGCAGAGGAGAACAATCCGAGATGAAGATTGCCTGGCTTGCCGCACTTTCACACAAACGACAAGAATAAAACAGGGAAAATGGAATAGAAGGAGCGACCTTTGAACCGGAGCGTGCTATGGTTCCCAGGTTGGCAACGAGCTCCTCTTGGGTCATCCCCACTCCCGTGTCCTGGTAGGAAAGGAATAACATTGTCATCGCTTGTTGTACCACATTTATCCACCAGGTGGCGACATTGTTACTTTGTTGTGCAGGAAGAACATTGGTGGTAAAGCATCAGGTTAGGACCACGTTCAACTCAACGTGTACATTTGCGAGGATAAAGTGCTAATGTCACGCGTCATACGTGTCACACGTGTCATACGTGCCACACGTGTCAGAGGGAAAATAGAGCATAGCTCTTCAGGAAGGAAGGAAACCTTCCTCTTGCGTAAGGCAATCTTTGATTTTTATTTTTATTGTGGCAGCAAAACAGAGCAGTTGAGCACAAGCATCATCTCACTTCTGCCTTCCTTACCCCGCTCCCTCCACATAAGTCCCCCCTTTTCATAGCTGTAACATAAAGTTACAACTTTTATTCTCTGAATATTAAGAGTTTTTTCTTGTAAATTAACGACTTTATTCTCAAAATCTCTGATGATTTTATTACTCCGTCCCAGCAGGCGTAGCCTGAGGCAGCTATGAAAACAGGGGACTTATGTGACCTTTGGCCTCAGTCAAAAGGTAATATTATGACTTTTATTCTCATAAATGTACTTGTACTCATTTCCACGTGGCTCACGGTGGAAATGGGTTTGACGCCCCTGCTCGAACTACAAAAACTCGAACTACAAAAATATTCCATTCATAAATACTGCACTCATCACGGTGGGGTCTGAAAGAGATCAACCGCGATAAACGAGGGATTACTGTACGGCAGGGGTGTCAAATTCGTGCCATGGAGGGCCGAAACACTGCAGGTTTTCTTTCCAGCCAGTCACTAAAGCAGGTGATTTTAATGATCAACACCTTCAGTTTGAGGGAAGGAGCTCATCAATTAAATCACCTGCTGGAGAAACAACCTGCAGCATCTCGGCCCTCCAGGGCACCAGTTTGACACATGTGGTGTACGGTATGCCTTCAAATCTGCTGCGATCCAACACGACGAATGGGCCATGATAACACCCCCGCCCCCATGTAGCTAAAATAAAGAGAATAATAGAAGCAGCTTACTTGGACACCACAATAATCAACATGCTGTTGATGAACAGCTTATTCTTGTGTAGGATGGCACGACACGACGTATACCTGTATGGTGAAGGTGCCCTTGGCGGCGTCAGTCTGCAGGTGGATCTCCATGGGAGCGGTCTCGCCGCCTGCCGTGATCAGTCTGTGGCGTAGTTTCTCCAGAGCGTCGCTGCCATTGGAGATCAGCTCCCTGATGAACACCTGGAGGAGACAACGTGGGCATGTTGAGGATGAAGCGTCAAAGCGTGTCCTCACATTAGACTGGGCCCGGGCAAACTTCACAACTAAGTCTGGCACGTATGGCTCTGATCTTTGCTCAGTAATACCTCAAGGCGATAAACAGTCTATTCAGTGTGAGCGCGGGCCCAAATCCAGCCTGCTACTAATGGTGTAGTGCGAGTATGCACTCATTTCCCCCAAAATCTCACCTCCTTCTCGGAGTACAGGGACCTGGCAACAATGTCCAGAAGCTTTTTTGTCTCAGCCTGAAATTCATGTTTGGAGAAGGTGCCTGGATGGATGAAATAGGGAAGACATTCATTTATTTTACACAGACAGACAGACAGACAGACACACACACACAGACACACACACACAAAGCAAAAATAGCTTGAACTGTCAAAAATATAGGCAAGCACCTTGCACAGACTCAGAATCTGTGATGATGGTGTGCAAGGGTTCCTCCTCAGGCTCCTTTTCAGCCTCCTGCGTGCTGTAGGAAGGCTGCTGGCTGATCCAAGAGAACGCCTGCTGAGAGTGCCACAGTTTGGGCCGACTGCTCCACCTCTGCTGGGGTCCCACCTGGACCACTGAAGACAGCAAAGAAAATGTCTGAAACTCAGTCAAGTTCTAAAACGTATTATTGCAACTATGGTGCAAAATGGTTCTACAGAAACTATGGGTCGGATTTGCCAAGTGAATCATATGCCACAACATCAAGTAAGGTGTCAATCAAAGTGCCTGATTGAAAACGGCAAAAATCTACTACGTAAATGTAATTTGAAAAATCGTAAATTGTGTTACGATCTTTTCTGTTCCGTCAAATAAACCTAGCCATTTATCTACGTTCATCTATATGGTAGCATTTGTTTACATTAGAAATAATTGTAAGCGGTACATCAAGGTCAACACAGTAACACTGTGGAGATCGGGAAGACCCGGGTTCGATTACCCTTGAGCATTTCAGTGGGGAGTTTGCTGACCGGAGTCGTTTTATCTCAGTGTACCTAATGTTATGGCCGGTGAGTGTGTCTCTTGCGTCATATTCCAACTTCACGTTTATCACGTTCACTAAACTACACTGCTATGTAAATACTCGAGTATTAAACTGCTACCAGCACATTTCTGCTTTTACTCATGTGCATTGTAAGGTTATTAAACAGCAACCTGCTAAAGTGCTAGCCCGGCTATGCTAACACACACACTTACCCCTGGCCAAGGATGGCGAGACAGAACCGCTCAGCCTTCGTGTACATGGCGGTACCCTCGAAGTACTTCTGGTGGACAAAGTTATACCGCACCGGACCAATGCGAGGCAACGGGACATGTTGATAGCCAAAGAACAGTAAGCAGCTGCGGTCAAATAACTCTGGTAGGGGACACTTGTCACCGAATACGATGAACTACACTGACAGTAGGACCCCACCGGTCCCAATCGCGGAGTAAGGTGGCAATCAAAGTGCCTGATTTAAAACGGCAAAAGTCTACTACGTAAATGTAATTTGAAAAATCGTAAATTGTGTTACGATTTTTTTGTTCCATTAAATAAACCTAGCCATTTATCTACGTTAATCTATAAGGTAGCATTTGGTTACATTAGAAATAATTGTAAGCGGTACATCAAGGTCAAATGGTGGTCAACTAAATAGGAAAGTGGACACAAGATATGGTCATATCAGCGTTAAGAGTGAAAAGAAAAAAACAGCAGTAATTTTTTCCAAATCAGGAGAAGCTGTTGTAAACTAACGAGGAGAAAAAACTCCTAACTTTGCAAGAACAAAGTAATATGCTAAAAAATGCAATTTTAGTAGCATAAAGTTGAACTATTAAAAAAAAAGTTTTAAAAAAAAGTTTTAATATCATGAGAAACAAACTAAAAGAATAAAGTTATTTTTGGAAATTTAAGTTCGGAATAGTTATATTACAAGAATAAAATCAATATTATATAATTAAAGGATACAGGAAAAATAGTCATCTTTCAAGGAAATAGTCATTGTGGATACAGCACCTGGATCTCAGCATTAAGAGTAAAAAGCACAATACTGTAGTTATTTTTGTGTGTAAAGTACATTATGAAAAAGTGTCAGGCAAAAGAAATGAGCAAGAGTCTGTGGCACACAGGTTTATTAAACAATATGGTATATAAGTACGAAATGAGCCATTTTGAACCAGTTTGTACAGTGATCTCATTCTTATTTTCAGCATATTTACAGTGCTGTTGAGCTGTGTGACAGAGAACAGTTCATCATGGATTCAAGTTTAATGTAAGATAGAAAATGATGCACACAACTCTAAACACAAATCAGCAGTTGAACAAGTTCATTTCTCACCACAGGCAAAAGGAGAACAGGACTTGGAAGAGAATTTATTCGGACTGAAAGAGAAACAAAAGTGATTATTTGTACATATGCAAGACAAATACTGAGCCAAGGCCAGTAAAAAAAAGCAACATTCTGGCATGGGGGGCAGGGGGTGGGGGCAAGCTTCAATGCAGGTTTCTTTGAACACCTGCCTATTGTGTTTGTATGTGTGCAATAGTTCCTTAATCTAAACAAACACTTCAATCTTCCATAGATTCTGCAAGCAGGAAGGAAAATTAAGGCTTTCCCAAAGGCAGTCCTTTTGAAAAATGGCATATTAGAATAAATTAGCCTGGAACAAGAGCAACGGGCAAAAGGTCAAAACTGGCAAGAGGAAAAAAAAATCCCAGTTTGAACTTTTCCAGTCTGCTCAACACAAATACAATATTTATTTGCAAAGATAGAAAATTTAAAAAATGAAAAATAAAATGAAATATTTTTTGTTTTGAGAGGTTTTTGTTTTAAAAAATACCAATACCAGAGGATAACAAATGCAAACCAAATTTAAACACAGCACATTCTTGCCTGCTGGTCCAAACCAAAAATATATCCTTTGTGTCTTCTTTGCAAGAGTGACTGGTAAATCACTGTGTTGGAATAAAAAGCAGTCCCTTGGGTAGCAGAAAGTTCACAGTTCATAGGCCCCATGACTCTTGTGTTACCGAGACCTACTGTATCTTCTGCTACAATCCTTCAACAAATTTCTCCAGCGTGTCTCCCGTCGGGTCCCCCACCATGCCCATGTCAGTACTTAAGCCCCCCCGGTTTGGTGTGTTGAGCTGTGGAAGCATGGCACTGTGCTCTGGTGTCCCCATGTGTCCCTGCTCCATTGGGCCTGACATAGGTCCTGCAAGGCTGGGGTGAGGGGAGCTTGAGAGAAGGGCACCATGTTGGGGAGAGGGCTGAGGCTGCATCCGTGGAGAAGGGCTGGAATGCGGGGGCTGTTGCGAAGGCGGCCGAGGCGACTGGACCGGGGCTGGCGAGCGTACTTGGTTGCCCAAAGAGTTTCCCATTGGTTGGCCAGCTAAGTGAGCACTGCCCTGTGTTTGTCCTTGGAGCATGTGCGGCTGAGGGCTCATGGAATTAGCTTGCGCTGGAGAGCCCATCTGCTGCTTCAACATCTGCTGTTGCTGTTGCTGAAGCATCCGCTGTTGGAGAAGGTTCTGGGGCCCGTCCATGCCCATGCCACCTTGGCCCATTTGGGAAGAGGGAGGGAGCTGGCCCATGGGCCCAACACCTCCTTGCATAGCCATCTGCTGCTGCTGCATACGGAGCTGGGAGTAGGTGGCTGGCCCTGGCTGTTGCTGGGGGAACTGACCGTGAGGCTGAGGCATGCCACCCTGTTGCTGCTGCGCCTGTTGCTGCATCCTCAGCAGCTGCTGTCTGCGGTAAAGCTGAGGATTGCTGTTTGGAGCAACATTCATCATTTGGCTTTGGGGTCCCATGGGGGCCATACCCTGTGGCCCTACCTGCTGTGGAGGTTGCTGCTGAGGAGAAATTCCCGGCCTTTGCACCTGCATCATGGCCTGCATTCCTGCTGGAGATCCCTGCATGGACTGATGGTTCTGCTGCTGCGGCTGGTTAGCTTGATATTTAGCTGCCCTCTGTTTAATGAAGGCAGCCATGAGCGGGGGGTTAGACTTGAGGATGTTCAGGACCTGCTGCTGCTGCTGGGGAGAGCTGGGAGATCTGAGGGTGCGCCGTAACTCCTGCAAAGCGTTGGGTGCGATGTTTCCAGGCATCCCCCGAGGCATACTCTGCTGCTGTGGCGTCATGCTCTGTTGTGAGGGCCCCTGGGGAGGCATGACTCCGGCCATTTGGAGTCCCTGTTGCTGCGCCATCATGGGCCTCTGCATGAGCTGACCTTGCTGAGGCATGGCGGCTCCCTGAGCCTGCTGAGGGCCTATGACACCTTGCTGTGGAGGGATCTGTTGCGGATGGCCCTGAGGTTTCTGCAAGGGACCCTGCATTCCGGGACCCCACTGGCCTTGCTGCATGGCCTGCATCACCTGAGGCCCCCGGGGCCCTTGCATCATCTGCATCTGACTCTGCATGGGTCCCATCATGCGCGGGTGGTTCATAGGCATCCCATTCATGGTGTAATTTTGCTGCTGTTGTTGTTGCTGCTGCTGCTGCTTTGCCTTCGCTACCATCTCAATTTGTTTAGCCACCTTCAGTGCCGCTAGCAGGGGTTGCTGCTGTTGCTGCTGCTGCTGTACCATCTGAGGTGGAGGCTGCTGTTGATGTGGTAAGCTGGGCAATGGAGACTGCTGCTGATGAAGAGGAGACGACGGAGGCCCTGGTTTGCCTTGCGGAATCGGTGTCGGGGGCTGGCTGATGCGACCATTGTTGGGGAAGACTTGGCCAACACTGGCATGGTTGGGCGCCGACTGCTGCTGCTGAGGTTGTTGGGGTTGATTGGGCATGGGCTGGGGGGTCTGCGGTGTGTTAGGTTGCTGCACAGAGTTGGGAGTGTCTGGGGCAGATGACGTAGGTGGAGATGGCATGGGCATACCCCTTCCAGCCATAGTGGCCATTCTGCGTCGCATCAAATGATGCTGCTGGAGCCGATGCTGTAGCTGCTGTTGACGGAGTTTGTGCTTGATGTTGAGACAGAAGGGAACAGGACACTTGTTCTCCTGACAGTGCTTGGCGTGGTAGCAACATAAAGCAATGAGCTGCTTGCACACAGGGCAGCCACCGTTGGTCTTGCGCTTGCAGCCCTTGGTGTGTTGAACCACCCTTTTCATCTTCTGACATGACGGCAGGGAGCAGTTGGCGTTGCGGCACTGGCAGGCGTGGACTAGGGACTGGATGCAGCGCTGGATGCTGAGACGTCGGCTTTCCTGAGGGCTCTTGGAGGCCTCTGCATTTTGGGCGTTGCTGTCATCATCTAAACCTAAGCCCCACTTCACCATCTGGTGTTCATGACCCTTGGCATTGTAGCAGTTAATGCATAGGTCATAGTCCTGTGGCAGGAAAGCAAGACCACGTTAGGTCAGAAGTTAAACTGGTACATTTCAAACCTTTAGGTAACAGCTTTCCTACCTCACAGACAGTGCAGTGCCAGCGTGTCTCCACATGATGCTTGCACTCGTTGCATGTGTACACAAAGCGGTCCTGGCCCTGGTTGTGCAGCTCCACCAGCATGCACATGCTGCTCCACTTGCATCGTCTCAACGAGCTGAACTCCCAGTGCTTATCTCTGGCCAACGTCAGGAAGGCATCACGGCCATCCATCAGGTCACAAGATAACAGAGGGTCCGGGTCCATGATGGGTGGCAGGGTGTTAATGACTGGCCCGGAATGAAGGTGGATGACAAAAAACACCTGGAAGGAGGAGGAAGTTTGTTTTAGGAATACAACACGACATGACAACGAATCAACAAGTAAAATTGCTATTATGTGGATGGCTCACCTCCTTATGCTTCTCCATCGTGGCGTAGAGCTTTTGGGACAGATCATTGGCTACATTGGGCATCCCGGGCTTTTTCTTGTTGGCACGGCTGACGCTGCTCTTATTCTTGTTGGTCTTTTTGTTGTTCTTCTTTTTGGCATTCTTGCTGTCAGCGTGGGCTCCCTTGAAATATTTGCACATGAATAAAAAAAAAAAACTGCATGCAAAGAGCGACTGTTGCAAGGACCTTGCATCAGTCTGTTCAGTCCTTTCCCCTGACGTTTAATCCTCACATTATTTCAACTCACCTCTGGCGTCTCACAGGAGGCCGTGTTCTCCTCCTTCTTCCTCTCCTCTTCCTCCTGCTCCAGCTCCTTGATGCTCTCCTCCAGCACATTAGGCCAAAAGTCCCCCTCAAAGTACGGCAGCTCGTATGCACTGGTTAGCCTGTCTTCTGTTGCTTGCTTGAAAATATCCTGGAGGCAGACACACAGCACATGCCAAGTCAAATAGCGGCAGAATGTGGGAAAGTTTACAGAACTTTCCACAGACAAATGTCAGCGTTGCCTATTGTTAGTCGAAAATATGCATATTGAAGCAAATTTTACTGACTTTTTATGCCAAAAAATGAAGTAAAATACTAGTAATTGTGATGATGTGTACAGTAGTATTCGTGTAGTATGGTCACCAGGTGTCAGTAATGTTACTGTGATGTTTGTTGAGACACACAAGCACCAAACTTGATCTCCGGAAGGAACTACTAAAATGTTACATTCATAAATAAGTAGTCTTACATTGTAAATGTAAATGAAATGAACTCATCACAGCCTGGAACCAGTTAACTGCAGGCTTTAAGCTGCTACAGTTTGGGGAAAACCGCCTTATGTTGGGGCCAATGCAGTCTTAATTTTACAATACGGTTTTAATTTTGTTTGAGAATGTTTTGGCATGTTTACTGTAATAAATGAATGTATACTGTATCAAGAGTCATGTTGAATGTGGTTCTTAAGATGATCAAGCTTGGGAAACCCTTAAATTAATAACATGCATGAATCTATATGATGTCTTATTTACTCTTATTATATCGACTATATTGAGTGAAAGTGTAAAGGTGACTTTAGGGGTGTTCTTTCTTCTCTAGAGGGCTCTAATAATCTTAAAAAACGTATTTAGAAGGTCCTAAACAGGAATTCTATGCTGTAACTACAAAGCATTCCATTTATAAATAAGGAATCCAACATGATGGAAATTCACTTATCACGGTCAGGTTTGGAACCAATTAACCACCATAAATGAGGGATTACTGTATTCATATTAAAAAGCGATTTATACTGTTCAAAAACCTCCAGCATTCCCATTGGAATAATTGGCATTTATAATACAAAACTTCATTTGTATGCTTTAAGTAACACTTCACTTCACACAGTAACTCTACACTCTTCACGTTTTATGTTCAAAAATGTTTCAGACCTCATACTTCCACTCAGAAAGCCATGCTTACAGCATAGACTCGTCTAAAAAGTCACACGGTGGTCAAAAAGATAACAGCAACGTGACTATCAACCAAGACATCATTTGCAGACCTTGAAGTCGTGTAGTATTCTCTCAGCAAAAGCCTTTTCCAGCATCTTTTTGTACCACTCTTGGAGCCGCTTGGGTTTGGGGATCTTCTGGTCAGGAGGGTGGCAGTGGAAAATGTAGTCGTCTCCTTCGCTGGGTGGGCAGGCCCAGATGTGTCCCATTACATACCTGAAGAGGATCCATTGTCTTGTTAGCATTGCTCCACTATCAAATTCAATCATGATTGATGAGGTTTTTTTTGTTTTTCCTTTTAGTTAACGCACCCCAGTTTCTTGACATACTCCAGGTATCCTATTAAGATCTCATGGTAAACTGCAGTCCTGAGCATGCGTGGTTTGAAGAAGTGAATACTGTCGAGGTATGATATATAAACCCGCCTACAAGAAAAAAAAAAAAATCATAAAGGAAAACTGCACTTTTTTGTTTTATTTATTTTGCCCAAAATCCACAATCCTTATGTGAGACATTAAGACATGAAGATCTTTTCTGTGCGCTCTAAAGATATAAAAACAGCTAAAAAAAAGAAGCAGCTATTAATGCACATAATGGGACGCACCTACTCAAGCACGCCCATAAAACAACTCTCCATTTCCATAATGTGACCTGCATATTAGCCAAGCTCCAGCAACAGTGTTATTAACATTGTTACGCCCAAGAAGTACGTTACTGGCGTACTGACACCTCACCACGCCACACAGGCGAGCTACTAGCCGGCTAGCTTCACGCTGCATATTGGAGCTGCCGCCACTGCCGGTGTGTTTTTGTTTTTGAGTTTGAGTTTGGTAAAGTTAACGCAAGGTGTGGCGTTCCTTTCTATGTTGCTATGTGAAATCATTGCACCCAGGAGGGAAGTTCTACTAATGCTTAAAATGACCAAAGTACGGCAAAATACTTCTTCTTATTCCGTTATTATGAACGTACCTGTTACTACATGCTCACAGCATGGACCTAAAACCCTGTTGGAGCTTCTTTTTTTTCTACTTTTTTTTTTTAAATAGCAGGCTTTCTAGGTAAAATAGGTGTGGCCCATTACATGCATTAATTAGCTGCCTCTTCTTAGCTGTTTTTATATCTTTATAACGCACAGAAAAAAGAAAGACGTGTGTTCATGTCTCACATAAAGATTATGGATGATGGGCAAAATTCCAATTTTCCTCTAAGGGAATGATTGAAGTCAAAGCAATTTCGTTGGTGTTTTGGCCTTACCTTGTATTTGGAGAAGGACAATCTGAGCCATACTCCTGGACGTGCATACCGAAGAAACAGACATCTACTCCGTCAATTTCTTCAAATGCAAAAAGTGCTTTGGTTCTATAAGGGAAGCTCTCCACCATCTCACCCGAGTCCACAAACCTGTGGACCACCAAAGCAACACGGGTGTGTCAAAGCACTTTGTTTTTGTACATCTCCATCATAACGTCATGCAAATGAAATGGCTGACTGGAAAAAGGAATTTACCTGGACTTCATTCCAGGCTTAACCTCCACTGTTTTGTCAGAGCTGGCAACAACTCGCACAAACACCTCACCAGCCTCTGGGTGGTTCTGTCTTTTCAAGTACTTGTTCACTCTGTCCTCTATGTACGTCCCCAACCTCGTAGACTGCAGCCCTACACACAAATAATTTAACAAACATGATAATTCCAATTATACCCATCAGTGGCGTACTTATGATTGTTTCATGTTGACATTCAACTTACTTTTGGCTGAAAACCTGTTCTCCTTTTTGGTTTTCCCAGCCCTCTTCAGACAGTTATCACAGATAAAGCTAACCGGCAAAAGAGACACCGAGGCACGTAAGGACAAGTGTCTGTGCTTGGGTAGTTTCAAGGAAAAGTGCACTTTTTTTTGCAATTTTGCACATCATCCACAATCCTTATGTGAGACATGAACACACATCTTTCTCTTTTCTGTGCATTCTAAAAATATGAAAACAGAGGCAGCTCATTAATGCATGTAATGGGACGCACCTATTCCGCATAGAAAGCCTTCTGAAAAAACCCTCCAAAAAGTGCAAAAAAACTCTCCATTTCCACAATGTGACCTGCATATTAACCAAGCTACAGCGACAGTGTTATTAACACTGTTACGCCCAAGAAGTACATTACTGGAGTATTGACACCTCGCCACGCCACACAGGCTAGCAATGCCTCACAACGCCTCAAGCCACTAGGGAAAGGTAACGCTACATATTGGAGCTGCCGCCACTGCTGCTGTGTTTTTGTCACTATGTGTAGCGTTCCTTTCTATGTTGCTAAGTGAAATAAATGCACCCAGGAGGGAAGTTCCGCTAATGCTTAAAATGACCAAAGTACAGCAAAATAGTGTAAGTATTCCATGTTATCATGGATGCTCACAGCATGGATAGCAAACCATAAAACTTTGTTGGATCTTTTTGGAGGTTTTAATAGCAAGTGTTCTAGGCAGAAAAGGTGCATCCCATTATGTGCATTAATTAGCTGCCTCTTTTTTTTTTTTTTACCTGTATATCTTTAGAACACAGAAAAGATAACGACGTGTGTGTCTATGTCTCACATAAAGATTGTGGATGATGGGCAAAATTCCAAAGAAAGTGCAATTTTCCTTAAAGTGTGCTTTGTTGTGGCTGTTATGGCGAGACTCACCCTGATGGCCAAATGACGTCGTAGTGCAGCACGCAGATCTGATGCATCTTGCGTCCGCAGTCTTTACATTCAACAAACCTGCAAGAAAAGACATTTACAATAGCGGTGTCTGTCCTCTGTAAAGGATTAAGGCATCAATGGCGTCATCAAACATCAAGACAGTCCAGGTAGTACTCACGGTTCAGGGTCCAACATGTCATTTTTCTTCTTTTCAAACTGTTCTTTGGAGATCATTCTGAGGCAAAATAATAATAATAATAATAATAATGTTGGCTTTTGTTCTAAATGCTTTAAATGACCCCTAGTTCATGTTCCTGGTAACTTACGTCTGTGACTGCGCCGGGTCATCCCCCAGGGTCACACTGTTACCCTGGATCTCGTTGAAGCACTTCTCGCAGAAGTGATACCTGTCGGCGACAAGGCCATATTAGTGAAATTTAGCCAGCTCATACACAGCAGCAGCACAGGCGGCAGAATGAGGATTGAATTGGAATGTACGCTAAAAACTATCCACAATCCTTATGTGAGACATGAACACATGCTCTCTTTTCTGTACATTCCAAAAAATATAAAACAGGTAAAAAGAGGCAGCTAATGAATGCACATAATGGGACACACCTAATCCGCCTGGAAAGGCCGCTGTGAAAACACCTCCAAAAAGCTCCAAGGTTTTATGGTTTTCTATCCATGCTGTGAGCATGTAGTAACAGGCACATTCATGATAACATGGAATACACTATTTTGGCAAATTTTGGTCATTTTAAACATTGATTTCACATAGCAAGATAGAAAAGAACGCTACACCTAACACTAACGCTAACCTAGCACTAACTTTTCCAAATTCAAAAACACAGCAGCAGTGGCGGCAGCTCCAACATGAAGCGTTACCTTTCGCTAGTGGCCTGAGGCATTGTGAGCGAGTGTGTGGTGAAGCTAGTTGCTAGCAGCGAGGTGTCACTACGCCAATAAAGTAGTTCTTGGGTGTAACAATGTTGTTAACAATAATACTAACACTGTCGCTGTAGCTTGGTTAATATACAGGTCACATTATGTAAATCTAACGTTGTTGGAGCTTTTTGAAGGATTTTTAGCAGGCGGAATAGGTGCGTCCCATTACGTACATTCTTAGCTGCCTCTTTTTAGGTATTTTTATGTCTTTAGAACACACAGAAAAAAGAAAGACGTATGTTCATGTCTCACATAAAGACTGTTGAGTGTGGATTGTGAAGTGCACTTTTTCTTTAAGACCATAGTGAATACCATTTAAACCCATAGGTATGAATGTGAGTGTGAATGGTTGTTTGTCTATATGTGCCCTGCGATTGGCTGGCGACCAGTCCAGGGTGTACCCCGCTTGTCGCCCGAAGTCAGCTGGGATAGACTGCAGCATACCCCGTGATCCTAATGAGGATAAGCAGCATAGAAAATGGATGGATGGACGGACGAAGACGCATAGAACGATGCGGTGATATGTAGTATTCTACACTGCTCACTAGGTGTCAGTAATATTACATTGATGAGACAATAGTCACCACAGGAAGTACTGCACAGAACAAGAAGTAAGAAAAGGAACTCCCTTAATGCTAACTTGTCTGAGTCTCTATTATGTCTTATGTGTGTCTTATTTTCTCTTGTTATGTCTACTATAGTGGATAATACAAGTGTGAAGGTGACTATAGCGGTGTCATTTCATTTCGAGAGGGCCCTAATAATGTTTTCTCAGCTCTAGCTACAAAACTATTTGATTTATATTATCAATAAGGAATCCTACTTTGCAGAAATTCACTTATCACGAATCATCCTGAATTTAATCACAGCTCTTTCACGTTGTAATAGAAAATGCTTAACCTACCTAAAAAACACCTGAAGCCTCTATTGTGAACTAATATTAGTTTTGTTTGTGATCTAATAGTTTTCTTTTGTAGTTATGGTTTAAAAAAATCAAAAATCAAAATATTTAAAAAGCGAGACTGAATTGATGTATGTGTTTTAAATAAAAGTAACGTTAACATGTTTGTAAGATCTTTCAAAATCATATTTAAGACATTTTAAAAGGCCTTCAATTCAAATGATGAGATTTTAGGCTTTTTAAGACCCTGCGGATACCCTAATTATTCATGAACTGGTCATTCAGGATGCATGCTCGGATGCTATGTTAATAATATCATTAAAATGGAGTTCCACTGCAAAAAAAAAAAAAAAAAAAAAAGTTTATATTTTAACTGCATGCTGAAGACAAATAAACGGTTTATTCCCAATGCAGGTTATGCGTGTAGAAAATGTATGATGATGATGGGAAACTACAACATTTTACTGAATATTGTTTTGGTTTTCTGGGATATGATGAATTAGGCAAGTAGTAAAGACAAATTTTGCTCAGGTGCAGTAACATATTGTGTCCAGCAGGGGGAATCTGGGTGCTTCTGAAGACTTGCAATAGATGTGAAACTAAAGGCTTGATCACAATTTAGGAAATAAGATCTTTGTGGAAATGAATGCAGTGCCATGTGTTATCAATTAAAGTGGTATCCTTCACCTTTGCCCTTTTAAGCCCCACCTGTTCTGATAGCTGTAGTAGATGCCATCCCTCGAGATAGTGCACAATTGTTTACCATAGCAACACAGCGTCTGGGGGGAGAACTCATACTGTGGAGACATCAAACATACATACATATATATATATATATTTGTTTTTTTTTAAGTGATGCATCATGTATCTGTGTCATAAAAAGTGTCACGCGATGAGGATACCGTCCCGCGTTATCTCACCTTCCTGCTGCAGCAGTAGCCCAGGGACTTCATGACGGGCTCGATCTCTACCTCGAACACCTCTGCCAGTTTGGTGCAGTTTTTGTAAACGCGGGATGTTTTACGGTTGTACAGCCACGCATTGTTGAACATGAGCCACACGTCGTCCACGTATTGCCACGGCTCCTGGTACTGGCCTGTATCCAGTTTGCGCTTGATGGTGGACAGGTCGATGGGATTTTTCACAATGTCAAAGTAGTCCTGAGGAGGCGAGAAAGGGACATTTACAAAAAATGGTCCAAATCAATTGGTTGTGTGCATGGAAAAGTCTACACTCACGGGGATGTCTAGCAGCAGGGGGTCCACAGGTTGTCTGAAGGGCAGGGACTCAGGGTCTTGCCTGTAGAGGGCCTCAAGTGTTGGCATCAGGGCTTGTCTTAGCTCTTCAGGTCGGAAAACTGTAAATGCAACAATAAACATTAGGTATGCATACATTTTTACAAGCAACACATACGACAACCGGATTCTCACTTTTTTTGCGGCTCTGAGAAGGAGGGGTGGCTGTGCTGTTGGCCCCGCCTTCCCCCTCTTCTTTGGGTTCAGTCTTTATCTCTGGCTTCTTGTCCTCGATTTCCATTGCTTCCTGTTTTGGCTCTGTTGCATCTTCCTCCTCTTTCTTCACCAACGAGGGTTTGGTGTCGTCATCCTGGTACAACAACAGAATCAAGATGAATGAGTCGGGAAAACAGATTAGACAGATTAGGCCATCAGTAGTGGTGCACGGGCCGATATGAGGGAATTATGATGTCATACCAATAAATCTGATAACAGATCATTAAGAAACATGCTCTAATGAGGCCTGTCGTAACTTCCTCTGAGCTCACTTCACTTTCCGAGGAAGACATTTCACGTGCTAGTTGTACCAAACGCTCCGCAATGAGAGGAACAAAAAAAAAACCTATCAAGCACACAAAAAACCTTATCAGCCACCTGAAACGCCAGCGCCACAACGTTTGAAAAGTGCAAAAGGTCTGCCAGAGATCTTCATGGCATCACACCGGCTGCTCGGAGCGTGTGCCCAAATACAGTGCATCTTGCTGGGCCACACCAGGTTCCTCCTCCCTCCCTGTACTTCACTTCTCCTGATAGTAGTGATGTGGTAGTAGTAATGTCTTAATATTTGATTTGGACAAATCAACAGCTACAGTCATTAGGTAATGTACCTCTTCTTTTATGCTGGTTGTCTTGTTTCCAGAATTGCCGTCATCATCTTCGTCTTTTACTTCAGACTTGACCTTGACATCAGTAGCAGTCATGTCCGGCAGGGTCTGATGAGAGTTAAGTTCGGCCACCGAGGCTGGGGTGGGCACTCTGTTGTCTATGCTAGCAGCAGCCTGTGACATCTTAAGGAGGGACAACAAGTGAATCATGATCAGACATAGAAATATTGTCTTCATTTACGGTCACTTTGACTTTCTGGCATCTCACCGGTGTGCTGGGATGCTGTGCTGGCACTGAGGTGGGCTGCTGCAGCAGGCTGGAAGGGTCAGGCTGGGGCTGCAGGGGGGTGTGCGGCTGGGAAGGGTCTGATGCTGTGCTCATCGCAGAGGGCGGACGGGGCAGGCTGCTTGGTATGTGGGTTTGGTTGGAAGAGGGCCCGCTTGTGGACCCAGGGGTGTTGGGCTGTGGCTGCACTGGGCCCTGCGCAGATGGATGGTGTTGCTGATGCACTGGCAGGCTGGTGGAGGGGTTGGGTGGAGGGGTGCTGCCCAAGCTTGGCTGGGCTACTGTGCCACAGGGTAACTGTGAGCTAAGGGTTCCCAGCGCATTTAGAGGGAGGTTGGAATTCTGCGACTGCTAAAACAAACACAAAAAGAAATTGTAAGAATTAAGAAATGAGTAAGAAAGAAAAAGCACAAAAGCACAGTTTCTCACCTGTGCGCCAGCAGCTTGCATGACGGGCTGACCCATTCCGACATTCACATTCATAGCTCCTCCAGCGGCTGCAGGGAACTGCGCCTGTGGCAAGAACTGACCCTGGTTGGCCGACTGGGGAAGCATGTTATTCGGATGATTACCCATCATTCCTTGATTTTGCGGCATCCTCGAAGGGGACATGCCCATCTAGCAAAGGAAGAAGCGACATAGATAAAAACTATTGTGTTTGCGTGTATATGTCTCATTTGCATCACACTACGGTTCCTCGCAGGTTGTCCAAGTAAAGTTGATAATTTTTATGAATAATATTGATCTGAAAGACAGAGGAGATGGAGCTCACCGCTGGGACGGAGTTTATGTTCATCTGCTGTGGATGGTTCATGGGGGAGGGAGCCCGCGCCCCCAAGGGCGCCTGTGACATCTGCGCATTCTGCATTGCCATTGGATTGTACTGGTTGATTCCTGTAGGAATACAGGACCCACGTACACATCTGTTTATTATACTTGGGAGCTGATCTAATTGAATACAGTGATCCCTCATTTGTCGCGTTTAATTGGTTCCACCTTTACACTCGTATGACACAACGTAGTGGACATAAGAGAAAATAAGACATTTAAGACATAAATAAAACTCGTGCTCACTTGTGTTGCAGTAAATGTGTTCCGGTGCTAGCTTGGCATGGGTTACGGCCGTAATGGTAGACTGTGGTAGGGATTACCGTGCCTGTTGTCTGTTGTGTGATCATTCAAACATGCAATAAATGCCTGTTGTTGTTCTGGCCATCAGGTCTGGAGCCTGTGTGTCTCACCCAACATTGCAGTAACATTACTGACATCTAGTCACCAATGTAGAATACTACATATCATCACAATGTATTTGAATGAGTCTTCTGAATGCCTTATATTTGTATTTTACTTCATTCAGCCATTTTTATGCTTGAAAATACCTAACATTTGCTTAAATATATGATAGGATAGAGCCTAGGTACGCGTACCCCCAGAGGTACACCGACTATCAATGGGGGTATGTGAATAAAAAAAAACAAATAGCGCCTAACACTCACAATTACGAGTGCACCTGAACGCCTCACAGCGCAAGGAGAACGGGGCAGAAAGCAGAAAGGCGACAGAGCATGACATCGTTTAGTGCTGTGTGGGCATTATATGAACAAATAAGCAGGTTTGATGATTATATTGTGCATTAAGAGTCTTTCATCTTGAAGATTTCCTTGATATTGGTGTTTCAACACTAGTATGGTGCAGCAGTGAAAACCTGTCACTGTGAGCGGGGATTCCCCCCCCGAAAATGAGGCTTTATCGTTGGCATTTCTGTACTTCGGATGCTGCTTTATCATGACTGTTAAACTTTCCCCTTCAATTTGCTATGAAATGAATATGCAGACTTATACCGTAGCCATCGTGAGTGGACAAAAAAGTGGAGCTGAATTTCAAGCCATTCATAGAGAAGGATGCCAACAACAGACTGGAATAAAAGATATGTATGATTACCTATTTATCAGTGCTCATGTCAAACTTTGTCAAAATGTGACCGCAAAATGCACGTTTTTGACCCGGGATTACTATTAAATTAATTAAACAATTAATTATGTTCAATATTTCAAGTTAATTAAGACAAAAATATTTTTGTTTTTTCAGTGTGCAGGAGTGGGGGACAGATGGCAGAAGGAGTACGCCACTGTAAAAACTTTGGGAACCATTGGGATAGAATGAAGCCGCGAAATGAAAAGCATGAACTGACGAGGGATTACTGCATTTCAGTTTTGTTTTGTTTTGTTTTTTCAGTTTAACCAAATTTTGGCAAATCTATTAATTTGATTAGTGCATTAAAAACTCCTAGGGATTTGTCAAAAATAAAAAGATTGCTTTAGGTGCACACATACCTTGGGACACCTGCATTCGGTTCATCATTTGATTTGGCATGTTTGGCATAGGCACAGGTCCATCTGAGGCGGAACAAAACGCAAATGAATCATTTATTTAACAGCCAAGTAAAACATCCACCAGCCAGAGATGTTGGCTACTAACTGGGAGGTCGGACAGGCTGTCCTGGGCCCATGGCGTTGGGCTGACTCATCGGCGACTGCTGCGGACCAGCGTTGCCCACCATGCCGGGCTGCTGGTGCCGTGAGCGCCTCTTCTCCTCCAGTTCCTTCTGGATCTTGTAAATCTTCTCTGCCAGGAAGTGGTAATACTCATCCTTGTCAGAGAACGAGAAGGGACAAACTTGTTTATAAGACTGCAGGACAATCTCAAGTTCCCTGCTTTTACTGTCCAAAGTTTCATTTACCCTGCTGTTGGCCGACTCATACATGTCACCCTCAACCTTGCGCGCGTACGCCACCAGGTTGTCCATTCTCCGGTCCTTCAGCGCTGCAGGATCCGGTGTAGGAAATATGGCTTGTACTCTGTGGATAATCAGATAATAATTGACCAAATACTCCTTTATATGGCGTAATAATAAGTCAGTGTTGTTATCTTTTGATTGGAACATACAGTTTGTGCACTAGGTGGGTGCGCAAGTCCTGAGTGACGTGCTCATGCCAGGCCTTCCGAACCCCTGAAGCGGAGAGAGGGGTGGCAGCGGGCAGGTTTCCCATAGCTCCTGCCACTGATCCATCTGGCAACAACTGACTGAAGGACAAAAGAAGAAGGGAATAACTACATTATTATAGGCAGGGGTGTCCAAAGTGCAGCCCGGGGGCCATTTGCGGCCCATGGCTGTTTTTTTATTGACCGGCGGCTTGGAATGTCACGATAACAAATTTTGCTAGACGATAATTGTCTGCTCGCACACTGTGTATCCACTCACTATTAGCCTCGCCTCCACAAAGAGGCTGAATGAGGAGAAGAGTTCACTCTTGCTGTGTGAACAGACACTTGAAGAGTGAACCCTCTTGTCATCCAGCCTGTGTGGTCCAGAAAGACGATAAAAACAAAACAGGCATATATGATGCATATGTCAATTTATCAAAGCGGCAAAATGATCGACTTGTTCGATTCATTGAGTTATCGATGACTGTGACAGGCCTACCCGTGGCACATTCTAAAAATATCATTTAACAAGTAACCTCAAAAAAATAAACAATAAAAAAAATTTAAAACTACAGCAAAAATTAAAGATCAACAGTATTTTTTTCAAGAATAAAGTCACAATACTAAGAGAAAAAAGTTGTAAACTCATGACAAAAAGTCGTAACTTTACAAGAGTAAGTAAGTTGAAATATTCAAGAAACATTTTTTTTAAGTTGGAATATTATGAGGAACAAAACAACAAATAATTTTTGGAAAGTTGTGTTGCGAAAGATATTATGTTAAAATTACGAGAAGAAAATTTACAAGAAGAAAGCTGAAATACAGTCAAACTTGTCTATAGCGGCCACTAGAGGGAGTCTGCAAAAGTGGCCGCTATAGACAGGTGGCCTCTATAGACAGGTTGGCGTCCAGTTTGAATGTTGACCAGTAGAGGAAAAAAAAGAAAAAAAAGGGGGGAAAAAAATAATAATAATGTTGACCAGTAGAGGGCACTGCGGACTGCGGATAAAAGTTGTACAGCACTACTAGGCTTGTTATTATCATGGTTCATGGTTTTAATCCTGAACATGCATGAGTCAAACAGTAGCACATCACATAGTACAATTCACAATTTTGCATGTCCAAAAAGGAGTAGGAAGAAGCAAAGCTTATTTAATCCTACCCCTCATCAGTTTCACATCAGTTGCAATACATTTATTCACCTCTTGTTCTTCCAAGTGTACTTTGTAGGTCTACATGACAATGTAGTGCAATCATAGCCAAGGTTTTTACTTACTAAAAGGAAGCTAGAGGCTTAATAATAACTGATAGAATCTATCCACGACCCACACAACAAAGCTGTGCTAGTAATGTCTTACGCTTGTTTTTAATATTTTACTTTTTATACGGCAGAGTGTCATTACAGCTTTAGTTCATCGGGAAGTGACGGGAAGTGACGGTGGGCGTCCCGAGCAGGAGAGCTAGGCTCAGTGCTAGCTGTGAGTTTGGAGAGAGTTGGGAAGTGTGTTTATGTTGGCGTGGATGTAAAGTCCTGCAGTGTTCTCCGCTGTTAATAAAGCCATTAAAGTGCATCGGCGACGTGAGTCTCTCCTTCCCCACAACAAGCGGCATTACAGTATTGACCAGTGCACATTGTCTCACACCAGGAAATAAACGGTGTCACTTGTAACAGGCATTGCCTGGACAGCTACAGTATGTAGTGGGGCTTGTTTAACCTTTGCCTTGTGGGCAAGCAGGAAGGAGAGACGATGCTGAGAGATGTGTGTGTGTTCTGAGCTGCTGTCTGGTGGCCGCGTTCAATAAATAAAGTTGGCAGAAGCAACAGGAGAAGTTTCCTTCTTTGCTTCGGAGCTGAATAACACTGACAAGTTAACAGACTAGTAGCGAACGGAAAAGAAGATGGCTTTGTTTGTGTAGAATACAGAAGATGAGGACTTTGATGGATTTGTGGATGAGGATTGATGAAAAATAACGTGAGTACATTCTAAAATACTTCAATTAAGTACAACCGAACTCAGTTTTGCTCCCACTGCCGCATGCATGCTAGCGTATGTTTTTTTTTTTATTGTAGCGTCGCTGGGAGCACGTCCTGTTCCCAGCCTAATTTGCGGTAATGTTTTGGTGCAAATGCTCTTAAAGTTACATGTTTGACCAGGAAATAGCAAGCTCAAAAGAAAACGGCTTTTTTATGTGGAACAACTGACAGTTTGTGTGGATCTTGTGAATGATTGTGACTGAGCTAGGACTCAGTAATTAAAGTCTACACACGACGCCTTCATTGATTGAAAAACTAAACTTTTTCGTACATGAAGCTTCTACTTGAGTTGGTAATTTGGCCGCTATATGCAGTCAGATATTGACCAAGGGAGACAAAATGGGTGGCCGCTGGCCGCGTTGGACAGGTGACTGCTATACACAGGGTCTATAACATGTAAATTTGCTGCAGGGGGATTTTTCAGTGGCTGCTATAGGCAGGTGGCCGTTCTATAAAGGTGGCCGCTAAGACAGGTTCGACTGTAGTTGAAAAACTTAAAACAGAAATGGACACAAAACTGCAGTAATTTTATAAGAATAACGTCAAAATAGTTACAGGAAAAAAAAGTTGTATTCTAATGAGAAAAAAAGTCAGTTTTAAGAGAATAAACTCTTAATATTTTAAGGACAAATGTCATTTTTGTAGCATACAGTTAAAATATTAAACAATTTTTTCAAAGTTTTAATATGAGAAACAAACAAAATAAACTTGTAATTTTTGGAAAATGAGGTTTCAGAAAAAGTTCTGTTACGAGAATAAAGTAAATATTACGGACAGAGTCACAATTTCAAGAACAACATTTACAAAAAAAAAACTTCAAACAGCAGACAAAAACATGTTTAAATAAAGTTGTAAAATTAGGTTGGGTAAAAAGTTATAATGTATAAAGTACAAATATTATGGGAATAAATCAATAACATTACGAAAAAAATTACAAATATTTAAGAACAAAATTAAAATATTTGAAACTTTGATAACTTGTTAGCAAATCTACATGTTTTGCTTTACAAAATATGAAAGTGACAAAGTTGCATCCTTTCATTTTTTACTATGTTCATTCACATGGTTACCTTTACTTGACTAAAGAAAGAAATGCTGTCTGGACAGACTGCAATTAATTATTTCCATTTGGACGGAAGTTATCAAACGCTTATAAGCACAGCAGAAAATCCAGAAGGAATAATAATCATCTTCAAGCGTATTGGACAAAGCAACAGTGTTGTATTAATCATATACTACAGTAAATCATGTTTTGCACAATATGAATCCAAACCCACGCATGGGGACAGTCTTCTAAGAAATGATTAATAGGATTAAACTCAGAATGCTCACTTGAGTGTGGAGGGCAAAGAGTCGCCACTTTGCAAGCCAGTCTGGTCTGAAGAGGGGACACCCATGCCTGCTGCCATCTGGTTGATCTGATTAGTGCCTGATAATCATGAAGAGACAGAAATAAGGGACAAAGCCATATTTACTGACGGCTGAAAGGTTTGATTTCTGTTCTGTACCTAGTGGGTTCATATTACGTAGCTGTTGGTGCCCCTGGGGGGCTTGTTGAGCAGCACCCTGGCCCTGGTTCTGGCTCTGAACCTGAGCAGGGGACTGGTTGCCATAGGGGAGCCCAAGAGCAGCATAGGCCCTCTGCATGGAGCTGGGGTCTATATGTGTGGTTGCACTGTTGATGGTCGGGGCACTGGGCTGGCCAGCCCCCACGGCGTTCATTGCGTTCTGCAGGTTGGCGCCAGGGGAACCTAACATAGCTTTAGCGATAGAGGGAAAAATAATTAGTAGTTTGAGAACAATTTTATTAATCGCCCAACAAATTAACAACAGTTCAATTCTGTGTATTTTTCTGATTCAAAGCATTTTTTTCGGATAGACTATAAATATTAAATTTTGCATTTTCTATTTGTCACGTCTGTGAAGGCAGCTTCCTGCTGTGTTGCTTGCTGACTGGGAGCATGCTGCCTCTGTAGGGGATTTAAATCCGTCACTGGACTCTTCAACCTATCAGAGAGCAGCCTGGCCCGAGTCCCTGCCCCCACTGATAAAATAGAAGCAAAGCTCCTCCCCTGGGTGTCCCAGTACAGGCCCAGCCTTTCTTGAGGAATCCTCCCACAGCTGCAGCACTCACTGCCTCAGCGCTTTACAGCCTCCAGGTGGCACCACCTCATATAACACACAGACTTGATGCTAACAGCGTTTTTCACCCAAATAACTGAACTGAATACTTATGTAGTGAAATAAAGTGCACTCACGCTGTTGGTTTCTCTTGTCACTTGCATTCTTTAGTGGTAGGCACACAGGACAGTCGTGCCGTGTGCAGTTCTTCCAGTGGGAGATGATCTGTCTGGATGACGCACAGTGGGCCACTGTGGGAGGAAAAATAAAAGGGCGGCATAAGCATAAAATGAAGTGGATGATTGATGTGTCGATTCAGTAAGGGCTGACTGATGGTGACGATGAGAAGTATCCCAACCGCTATACACTAAACACACTCACCCTGGCAGGACTTGCCAGCCTGGCAGAGGGTCATATGGTTGAGGACGTTCTTCATGGTGCGGCAGTGGGGCAGAGTACAGGCCCTCACTTCCCCGTTGGCCTGCTCCCGCCGCTGGCACTTGTGTGCATGGAGCAGCAGGACCAGCTGCTGCTGAATGAGTTTACGCTTCTCGGGATCGGCCGTCGGACCGGTCGACACGCCCCCGGGCCCCCCGGGGACAATGCCCACCGACGCTACCTGCTGCTGCATCTGGGACTGCAACACAGTGAGGACACCGTCATTTGTCAGTGCTGTCATCAGTGCCAGCATGCATTTTACCACTTTCTCAAAAGATCCTGGTGACACTCACCATGTTTGAAACACTCCCGGCTCCCTTTAACTCAGACGGGAATTGAGGCAGATTGTTGGAGAGGGCTGACTTGTTTTGGAGTTGCTGGGTGCTCACCCCTGTTGGACCATACTGCTGGCCAAATGGAGCCCCCAACATCCCCATCTAGCACAGACAGATGGAACAAAGGCAGGTCAGAACATCTGCATATCTTGCAACATACCATCACAGTTGATTCATGAGTGTTTTTGATTCTCTACATTAAGGTAAAAAAAAAAAAAAAAAATCTGATATTGGCCCACCGATATTGTCATAAAAATCGGTGTCAGGATTTTTCCCTATAATGAAAGCCGATAACCCTAATGCTGTATATAGGTCTAGGGGCTCCCGTATTTTCCGCAAATGATGACCTCATCAAACCGCCTCTCAAGCGTGTAAACAATGGTGGGTGGCTAGGAGCAAATTAGCTCGCTCCCTCCGTTCCATCCATTTCTATGCTGCTTACCTTCACTCGTAGAAAGTTACAATTCCCGGAAGTAACCAATGGTAAAAACTGACAGTGTGTGCACTGGATTAGGAGAGTCCACAGAGACGTCCTTGAAAATGCTTCTTTTATCATCGAGTGTATTTTCATTGATATACATGTTTGTTAGGTAGATTACTTCTTCCTCTTCAATTTCGTATCGGATTTATGTTGAGTGTTGGACCACCTCGACTCATGACGGCTTTGAATGTTAAGTCCAACTTTCAGCCTGTCAAATTCATGGATCGGAGCTTCAGGACAAGATAAAAAGGTATGTAGGATATGAATTGACTTTATTACCTATCTGCAGATGAAATTTCATTCAAATCTGATGGTGCAAAACATGTTCATTTTGGCCCGGAATTACTGTTACATGCAATTTGTAATGTGGCGTGGAAACCAATGCAGCGTGCTGCTGCACTAACTAGGCCGACATGAAAATTATGATACAGTAGTACCTCGCATAACGTAAACCTCCTTTTACGTAAATTCCACTGAACGTAAAGAATTTATGTAAAGTTTTTGCATCGTATTACGTAAGAAATTCCATATAACGTAAAGCGTCAAGTCGGTGCAAGCTCAGAAATTCGATTTGAATAGCTCGCACGACAGAGAGAGGGAAACATTTTCCATGACAAACAGAGTACACTTGGTGACGCCTTCTGACGCTTCACGCTCTCATTGGCTGATTATCGGGGCACCGCATACGCTCTCATCTCATTGGCTGATTATCAGGGCACCGCCTACGCTCTCATCTCATTGGCTGATTATCGGGGCACCGCCTACGCTCTCATCACATTGGCTGACTTATACAGTGCATACGTGCGTGTGAGAGGCTTCTCCCTTCAACCTCCCTTCCTCATCGTAGTCGCCCTTAAACTAGTTCGCACGCATTGACATCTCTTCTTGGATATTTTGAAGGGCCAAAGGGGTGAGTTTGGGAAGATCTTGGAACGGATTAGGCTATTTACATGTATTTAAACCCTATAACGTAAACGTTCTCGGAACGGATTATTTACGTTGTAGGGGCGTCTACTGTATTTGATAAAACAATTGTCACAGCCTCTCAGATGTTTTATGATGTACGATGTTGTTTACAGCCATGTTGACAAGCTAACTGCTGAATCCATTAGCTTCACAACAGACACACACACACACACACACACACACAGGTGTCTGTATCGGCTGACATCATTATTGGAAATTGAGATTTGGACAATATCAGCAAAAAAGCCAATATTGGACATCCCTTATACAGACCCTTTCCAAAAAATTAGAATGTCATGGAAAAGTTGTTTAATTTCCATAATTCCATTCAAAAAGTTAAACTTTCATAGATTATAGATTCAGGGCCCACAATTTAAACGATTTCAAGTGTTTGTTTATTTTTACGTAATTTGGGCTTCCAGCTCATAAAACCCACGAAAACAGGAATTCAAAAAAATTGAATACTGTGAAGAAATCACCATGTACTTCTCAGTTTTTGCAGGAAAAAAAAAAGAAATTAGGATCACATCAAATCAATCAAAATATGGTACTTTAGAAAACGATATGTCAATCTTCAATACTTGGTTGGGAATCCCTTTGCCTTAATCACTGCCTCGATGCCACGTGGCATTGAAGCAATCAGCCTGTGGCATTGCCTGGGAGTTATGGAAGCCCAGATTTCCTTGATGCTTGCTGTCAGCTCTTCTTTGTTGTTGGGTCTGGTGCCCCTCATTTTCCTCTTGAGAATACCCCATAGATTCTCAATGGGGTTTAGGTCCGGTGAGTTGGCTGGCCAGTCAAGCACTGTGATGGCATGGGCATCAAACCAGGTTTTGGTGCTTCTGGCGGTATAGGCATGGGCCAGGTCCTGCTGGAAGATGAAATCTGCATCTTCAAGGAATCATGAAGTCCTCTAAAACATTCTGGTAGACTGTTGCAGTGACCTTGGATTTAAGAAAGCAGAGTTTACCAACACCTGCACAGGACATTGCACCCCAAATCATGACGGACTGTGGATATTTCACACTGGACCTCAGGCAGCTTGGGTTCTGTTCCTCACCCGTCTTCCTCCAAACCCTTGGACCTTGATTCCCAAATGAAAGGCACACTTTACTTTCATCAGAAAAGAGGACCTTGGACCACTGGCCAACTGTCCAGTCCTTCTTCTCCTTGGCCCAGTGGAGACGCTTCCTACGTCGGCTCAGGTTCAGAAGTGGCTTGACCCGAGGAACCCCACAGTTGTAGCCCATCTCCCGGATGCGTCTGAATGTGGTGGTTTTTGAAGCTGTGACACCCGCCTCATTCCACTCTTTCTGGATCTCTGCCAGATTCTTGAATCTTCCCTGTTTGATAATCCGCTGAAGCCCACGGTCATCTCTTTTGCTGGTGCATCTTCTCCTGCCACATTTTGCCCTTCCTCTAGACTTTCCATTGATATGCTTGGACACAGCACTCTGTGAACAACCAGCCTTCTTAGCTATGAACTTTCGTGGCTTACCCATCCTATGGAGGGTATCAATGATGGTCTTCTGGCCAGTTGTCATGTCTGCAGTCTTCCCCATATTGAACCCAACTGAGACAATTGAACCAAACTAAAGCAATTTAATGACACCTGGGGAAGCCTGTGCAGGTGATTTGACTTTATTAGATGATTAGTGTGTGACACTCAGTTTAAAACATTCATGCCCTGCAAAATTTGGGCTGATTTCTTCACAGTATTCTAATTTTTTGAATTCCTGTTTTCGTGGGTTTAATGAGCTGGAAGCCCAAATTATGTAAAAATAAACAAATAAATACTTGAAATCGTTTACATTGTGGGCCCTGAATCTATAATCTATGAAAGTTTAACTTTTTGAATGGAATTATGTAAATTAAACAACTTTTCCATGACATTCTAATTTTTTGGAAAGGGTCTGTGTGTGTGTGTGTGTGTGTGTGTGTATATATATATATATATATATATATATATACACACACACACACACACACACACACACAGTCAAACCTGTCTATAGCAGCCACTGAAGGGAAACAGCAAAAGTGGCCGCTATAGACAGGTTGGCGGCCATTTTGAATTTGTGCGGACACATATTAACATGTATTCACAAAAAGACTGGAGCAAAACCAAGCGACATAGGGGAAAACGCTCTGTTGACACATAAACAGGTAGGTAAATCTAGGTAACAGCTCCGGTGAGGAAACTAGTAATATCAATAACAACAATGAACCAGCGCCACACATTCGACGGCGGTGGCCTTTTATCCGCCACAACTGTTAATTGATCGCAGCTGTGCGGCCACCAGGCATGAAGTGGCTGCCTCTTCCTCCCCGGAGAAGGCACAGCCCGCCAAATAAGAGCGCAAGACACAGGACGCTTCCTCCTGTCCTGCAGAACGTCACAAATTTCCATCTTTGATTTTTTTTTTTAAACAACATTTTAAAAGCAAGAAATAAAAATTTTAGTGAACGAGCCCGAGGATATATGTACAGGATACGTGTGAAGCAGTCATGAATGGGTGTGTGCGTGAACAATTGAGTGCGGAGGAGGTGCGAAGATCGCCGTAAACTAACAATACCATCGCTCCTTTCTTATTGAATGGGCTTCTAATCTTCAATTAGTCGGCAATTAAGTGATATTTTAGATGTTTTATTCAGGTGTTTTGGCTATTTTAGAATCTATTCACGGCATTGCAAAGTGGGAAGATTACCGTTTTGGCCGTCATTGAATCTTTTCATGGCGGCATTGCAAAGTAAAAAGACGGCTTTTAATGTCCAACTCGGACTCAGTAATTAAAGTCTACACACGACGGCTTCATTGCTTAAAAAACTAAACTTTTTTGTGCATGAAGCTTCTGCTTGAGTCATTTTGGCCGCTATATGTGATCAGATATTGACCAATGGATACAAAATGGGTGGCCGCTGGCTGTGTTAGACAGGTGATCGCTATACACAGGGTCTATAACACGTAAATTTTCTGCGGGGGATTTTTCAGTGGCCGCTATAGGCAGGTGGCCTTCTCCTCATTTGGGTCGCAGGGGTGTGCTGGAACCTATCCCAGCTGACTTCGTGCGACAGGCGGGGCACAGAGCAAACACAATTACTGTTCGGATTCTGTGATGGTAATATTTATTCCCACGCCTTTATACCGTATCTCCCTGTATCAGTCTGTCTGGTGCCTGGTGTCAGCACTGCTCCAGCAGAATGTGCAAGCCCAGCCCAGAAGACTGAGATGTGGGAGGAGACATACAGGGGGAAGGACCAGTTTATTAGGCAGCTGAGCAGAGCCCTGAGTTGCAGCCTGCCCCTCCCCCTCCACACACGCAGAGCTTGCCTGATGTCTTACTCCCATTCACAGCAGAGCATGACTTTCACTTCATCCGGCTGGGTACTCCCAGCTTAATGATCTCCATTTATTGTGCGTGGAGTGCCACCATGCTAGAGGATTGTTTGGATTTCTCTTGGAATAACATCCCCCCTCCCCCATTTCTCTTCTTCCACTTGCCTGTTTTCTATTGCATCCCCCACACCAGCAACACCCCAAGCAAGCCCTCTAAACTTGATTTACAGCTCCATTATCTAAGACTGAGAGACAAGAGAGCAGACAGGGAGAAAGGGGACATAGGAGAAAAAAAAGAAAATTCTACATTTTAGAGACTAAAGCATGGTAGTAAAAAGTGGGGGATGGATTGGGTCCATGTTTCAGTCCCTCAAGGTTGTGCTGTACTTCAAGCAATTCAGTCTAGCTCTGAAGTCCTGGATGTGTGACTGATTTGGACCTCACCTTATTCATGTGTCCAGCTTGCTGAGGAGTCAGCGCGTTGTGTCCTCCCAGCTGTGACCCTACTTGGGTGAGTGTCTCCGCCAGCACACTTCCTCCGACGCCCGCACCCACCGGCATACCTTGGCCCTGGTACTGCATGCCAGGTCTCCCTCGGCCTCCTGGTCCAAGAGCTCCATTCATCACCTGTCCAGTTGGGCCCAAGACCCCGTGACCCTGTCCACTGTTCAACAGGGCCTGGTTGTAGCCCATGCCTGCGCCTCCGTTGCCTTGTCCCGTAGCTAAACCTAATTTCTGGGACTGGGGAGATTGGTGATTTGGAGATCCCTGCCCCAGTGGACTTTTACCCAGCACGGCTCCAAGCTGGCCTCCCACCATGCCTCCCTGCTGGGGGCTGGCAGAGTTGATGGAACCTCCCAAGATGGAGGAGCTACCTGGGCGCAGAAGCTCAGACAGCTGCTTGTGTTTGGCGGCGGCGTCTGAAACGAGGGAGTTGAGATTGGGGGCCCCTCCTCCGCCTGGACCACCATTGGAGGACATTCCCATCTGAGACAGGTCTCCATTTGGGATGAGCTCATCTGGAAGGTCATTTTCCAGGTCAAACAGGGAAACGAGATCTACAAAAGAGAAAGAAGAGGGAAAATGAACAAGATTCAATTTTTGGGGGGGGTTATTTTTGGCACAGGCTGTGAATGGACGTGTGAGATATGACATAAGATAAGATAAGACAATACATCTTGATGTGACTAAGGGCACAGTTCAAGTACTGTATAAGGTAATCCACCACTGCCTTCCAGCAGCTCCTCAAGGCCGTGTGTTCCGCATCAGCAGAAACATTATCAGAAGATTCCGAGAACTGCAGATGTCGTGCTTGGGGGAAGCCAAGACTCATCGGGCGTAAATGCATTTCAAATACATGCTGCTGAATAATACTCGCCCGAGGTGTTGGCCATCAGACACACCAGTCAGACAGTCTTTGAGGAACCCTCAAGCTGAGTCTTTTTCTTGGAAAACGTCGGAGCATTTTCTTGCCCCAGGTGTTGACACGGCCACTCAATGGAGCACATCAAAACTAGGATGATGTTGGCTTGTGGCTGCTACAGTAGACCAGGGGTTCTCAAACGGTCTCAACCTGGGACCCACATTTTCAAATGGTCATTAAAATGTTGCGACCCACTATTACTTAAGTCATTTTTATTTATTAGTTTTTTGTACATTTTTATTTGGCTTTTTTTTCTCCTTTTATTAAAGTCATTTTTAGATTTGTTTATGCCCTCATTTATTTCTTTATTTTATTTGATTTTTAGACTTATTTAAGTTCAAAAAAGCAAATGTATTTGTTTTTTAAAATTGCCTGTTATCTTTTGAAGCATTAATGGGGGGGGGGGATTAAAACATGACAAGATGTCTCGTGGGCACTAAGGCTGGGATGATAATAAATAAATACATGAAACCAACCAAACAGGCAGGAAGAGTTCACTCTGTGCACTGGTTTCAGAACCTGGCACATTTGTTTCATACAACAACGGCATGAACGGAGTGAGTTCTTCTGTCAATCATACAGTCTCTTTGTCTTGGTGGGTGGAGGTGGGGCCGCTAGCATACACACACAAGAGTGCAGCAGAGTGTAGAGTGCGGCAGAGTGTAACGTATTATGAATGATATCAGTAGGTTGCAATATACAGTATGTCATTTTTCCATTCTACTTTCTCATGTATCTCGTCTCGTGAACCGAGTGTCTCGTGACACCCCCACCTGATACATTTCACAAATTTACACGGACAAGTACAGTGGAACCTCTAAATAAATACGCCGTTAGTACGTCCTAAAAAGATCAAAAAGCAAAGTAAGCCTTCAAAGTTGCACAGTTTGAAGCGCTGCTGTTGGACATCACGCAAATATCTCCAGACAACACCACTTCTCATGAAGTGAGACTCCACATTGCCGGTTTTGTTTTGTTTCTTTGACTTCCAACCTTGGACCCTTGCCATCCAACCCAGTGGAGTGTGCAGGCATTCAGCTTGGTTTCTTATGCCAATTAGCCCCACGGGTGGGTGATTGGTATACCCATCTATGCCCAGGCTGCTCAGGATGATAAGTTCAAGTCAACAAGCTATCAGGGTCATCAGCATGGAAGTGAGCAGCAACAAGACAAGCATTTTTGTATATTTCTGCAACCTAAGCTGAGGAGGAACAACCACAAACATGGAATGAAAAGCCCCTGCTGAACATGCACAACATCAACAATGGCTAACACACTAAGGATGCGCTCGCCTGTAGTCCGGCACTCCGAGAAGCACTCGCGTGCGGCTCCGTTTGCGTTCACGCTTGTATTTTTGTCTGCAGACCACCTAATGCTCAGTAAAGCTTTTGCATAAAGGCGTGACCTGATTAGACCGCGTATGTGACGTGTACATTCTGTGATAAAGTCACGCATTCACGACAGCACATCGTCTTCTTGGTTCCATACGATCGTAGGAGTTTTATTTCTATCCTGAACTTCACACCAGCTGAGATTTGATATCAAAACATGTCAAAAGACGTCACTGCTGCCAGCAGTTGTTTTTTCCCCCATTTTCTATATAAAACCAGCAAGGTGCGTGTTTATTGGCTCTAAAACATTGGCATTTAGTTTGATATAGTTTTAACATTTTTGAGGTGTGGTTGCAGCAGAATAATGTGTTTATTTTGTGTTATTCTGTGAGTTCTCCCCCCAACAAAACTAGGTAAAAGTGATGTTAAATGTTCAGTTGTCATTTGTAATTTGTAATTATTTTTCCATCATTTTCTGCATGTAAAACTATAATTATTGTCTATAAAATGTGTTTTATGTTAACATTTTTGGGTGTCTGGAATGGCTTAATTGGATTTACATAATTTTCTAGGGGAAAATTTGCTTTGGTTAGCGTCCGTTTGGTTTGAGTCAGACCTTATGGAAGGGATTGATGTTTACCAAGGCACCACAGCATTTTTTTCCTCATGCGAAGGTTGCCATGTGGTTGAATAAAGCCTATTTTGCTTTTCAACTGACAAACAAATCAACTGACAAACATCACACTCTACTGCAAATCAACGAGTCACTGGCACAGACCGCTACATGTGTATCACCAATAAATAGATAAAAAAATAAATCAACTTTAGGGGCAGGCTTTGTGTTTGGCATCGGCCCGTCTGCTCTTTGATGGTCAATTTGTGAAGCACGTAGCAAGATGATGTGGCCTGCTGGACAGGCACAGCCACAGCTATTTGTACTTTCACTGTCCTACCACAAGGCTTTGTGTGCACGCATGGTAAGAGTTGTGCATAAATGTGTGCATTTTCCTACGCACACATACAAGCGGATAAATGGCATACTTTGCACGTGAATGTTCTCACGCACACTCTATGCACACATCTCTGCAGTGGTTTGCTTAACAAGATATGAGAAAGAGGCAAAAATGTTGATTGCTCTTTTCCAAAGTCAAAGCTAATGTGTGTGACTATCTTGTTTTTCCTGAAACACAAAAGATAAGAGGTCTGCTTTTATGGATGACTAAGGAAATAAAAAATAGTAACATTTGACAGGCTGAATGAAATCAGGATATTTACGATACATAATCGATTACTAAAATAGTTGTTGATTAATTGGATAATCGATTAATCATCAATTCATCATTGCAGCTGCAATCACAAGTGATTGCAATGTTGTTGAAGTCTCAAAACAACTTTTGCTGCAACTTTGTGCCACAAAATCAGGGATTCTAAGCTGCAACTATCACAAGAAATCCTAACATGCTGCCGAAACTGAAAAGAAATACCACAGTCCTTAAAATGAAAATAGTGGAATTTCAAATGTGGGGGTATAACAGTAATATGCATCTCTGCAGTCTCTTTATGTGCAACAAAAGTGGGGAAAAAAAGTATCATTCAAAAGGTCGCTTTTGAAGTTGTGGGTTTTTATGACATCGGGCAGGAAAACTTCATGCTGGACGGGCCCGTCCTGTGTAAATGCCCACCACTTCATGGAAGGCTGCAAGGCTTCGCTACACATCTTAAAGAAATCCTGGAGCTGTCCTGTCTACGCATCAGTCAGCTACTGAATAAAATGACCTGTAAGTTGAATCATTTAGCTTTTCTTCAGCCAATAGGCTGACGTTATGACGTTAGCACTGTGCAACGTAGAAGATGACCCACTGATAATAGTCAATAATAGACAGAAAATACGGACACTCATTTTTAAATGTTTCCCAGGTAATGATACAAAGTTGCTGTGCAGGTTGGGCGGGCAGACTAGCGCGGGCAGACTAGCGCGCGCATGCACGCGCACGCATACACACACACACACACACGCACGCGCGCGCACACACACACGCACACGCACACACCCCCTTGGGCTACTTTCTAATACTTTGACTTTGTAGTTATATTTAGCACCAAATTACTCAACACCTGTTGACAGAAGGGGGGGGGGGTCAAAATGGAATTTGCTGTCTGAAGATGAACTTCGTATGAACAGACATCACCAAAGCGTCACAGACACATTCACCTTCCTCTTCTTCAGGTCTAACTATCATTCAAGTGTTATTGTTTGTGTCTTGCTAGTAACAGTGCTAAACTTATTTTTACACTTTTACAAGTAAAAAGGTTACAAAATCAAATATTACATCTTCGACATCAAAGGTGTCGGACATTTCGCTTTCGAGTTGTGGTCTAATCCTCTCCTGCCATTAGCACCTCCGATAAAAGGGAAGTGTAGCTCCCTGTAGTTCGGTATGAACGACTGGTACTGGCTCGTTAGCATCTATTGTTCTGACTCCACCTCATTGGCATGACTAAGAGCTCTGGGTTTTGGTCTCAGTAACCTGCTGAACACAGGGTCCAAATTAAACCAAGGTTGAGGTTTAATTTGGACCCTGTGTTCAGCAGGTTACTGAGACCACAGCTCCTAGTCATGCAAATGAGGTGGAGCCAGAGCCGAGTCAGAACAATAGATGCTAACGAGCCAGTATCAGAGTCGTTCATACCGAACTACAGGGAGCTACACTTCCCTTTTATCGGAGGTGCTAATGGCAGGAGAGGATTAGACCACAACTCCTCCCAGTCTTAGTGTAAGGAACCAATAGGAGGATGGTGTTGGCACACCAATTCCGCCCACTCTTACTGTATTTAAGGCCTAGGCTACCAGCACTTGTTAGTTCGCTGACAATCTCTTAGGATGAGGAGCGAAATGTCCGACACCTTCTTCACAGAAGTACCGATGACGTCTCAAGAAGCCTTTCCCTCGTTGGACAACTCCTGTACGACTGAGAGCCTACACAGACGCTTCGACAAAAAAGTTAAACAAAAGTTGGGGAATTTTGCTCATCCACAATCCTTACGTGAGACATGAAAAATATAAAAACAGGTAAAAAGAGGCAGCTAATGAATGCACATAATGGGACACTCCTACTCCGCCTAGAAAGCTCGCTATTAAAACACCTCCAAAAAGGTTTTAAGGTTTTCTATCCATGCTGTGAGAATGTAGTAACAGGCCCATCCATGACAACATGTAATACTTACACTATTTTTGCCCTATTTTGGTCATTTTAAGCAGAACTTAGGCGCATTGATTTCACATAGCAACAAGTCAAAAACGAAAACAGCTCCAATATTTAGCGTTGCCTGTCATTAGTGGCCTGAGGCATTGTGAGCGAGTGTGTGGTGAAGCTAGCTAGCTAGTTAGCCGGTGTGGTGTGGCGTGGTGTCACTATGCCAGTAACGCAGTTCTTGGGCGTAACAATGTTAATAACAAGAATAATAACAATGTCGCTGTAGCTTGCTTAATATGCAGCTCACATCATGCAAATGGAGCATTGCTGGCGCTTTTTGGAGGTGGAATACATGTGTACCATCATGTGCGTTCTTATGGTTACAGGCTTTTCCAAACATTGTGATGCAGAATTCACCCACTAATAGGGAAGGTGAGCTGGGTTTAGACCGTCGTGAGACAGGTTAGTTCTACCTTACTGATGATGTGTTGTTGCAGGAGAAATCCTACTCCTGCCTTACGGTTCCCCGCACCAGGGCCGCCTGTAACACGGTAACCATATATACTGGATGTGCTGTATATCACCTCATGTTATTGTTACACACTTGAGTGATTATTTGATTATTTTTTTGTATTGTTTTACCAACAAACTTATTTGAAATCCGAAGTCAAGGTGCCAAGCACAAATTTGAGTATGCAGTGTTCCCTCGTTTATTGCGGGGGATAGGTTCCCAAAATAGCCCCAATAAGTGAAATCCACAAAGTAGCCAACTTTATTTTATACAATGATTATATATGTTTTAAGGCTGTAAAACCCCTCAACAAACACTTTTGTCAGACAGGCATTAACATGTTCTCTTGTTTCAACACTCTCAAAGTTCAAATTTTGTTTAAATTTTAATGATCGACCGACTATGTTGGACACAAGAAATTATTAAGTGACTCACACGTATTTCACTCCCCTGACTGTGCCACTTTGTCCTGGTGGTGTTCGGCTGTAGCCTTTTTATATCCTTGGTAAAACATACTGCTGCTGTCGTCGTATTTTCCTCCTCTTCCTCATCCTCAATGAACCAAAGATTCATTTACAGTATTCTGCAATGGCGCCCTACAGCCGCATAACGTCTGCCTTTCTTCAGCATGTCCAGAAGTCCAACTTTTTGTGTGATGGTTAGCATCTTCCTCTGCCTTTTGGGTGCAGAACGTTTCGTCGACACTGTGGGTTTTGTCGGGGAGAAAACTTGCAACCATAAAGCGTTCAGAGTCACATGCGGTTAGCTGCTTCTTTTTCTTGTTTACAATATTGGCGGTTAGCAAGCAGCTCACACGTTTAGCTAGATGCCAGCCATGACCACAACAAGAGACCGCACAAAGCAGATTGATTGAATGGTCTGCAGCCAATCAGGACACAGAAGACAAAGAGAGGTGCAGCCAGAAGAGAGAGAATAGAGAAAGCTGCTGCCGTCTTGTGCTAAAGCACATAAATACAACACTCAACTTCCCACACTGCAATTCTTCTTAAAGGGCCAGGCTCGGCCTGTAACAGCGTTCATATGCTATAATAACAAAAAACACACAAAATTGCACAAAAAAATCTGCAAAAGGTGAACCATGATGGAGCGAGGGAACACTGTACAACTATTGTATCATTCATTTTAAAAGGGGGTTGACAACAAAAAAACTGCATGCAGTACAAATTTTTGGTCAAAATTGACAGAGCAAGAAAGATCTATTTGTTTATTTATATTTTTTTTAAATACAAATAAATAAAATTAATAAAAATGAAATTAGAATTATAAAATGTTTTTGAAATACTACAAATTATTAAATTAAGTTACATTTTTGCTGGCCACATAAAACTATATGTTGGGCCGAATCTGGCACCCGGGCCTTGAGTTTGACACCTGTGCATTACATCTTCATCGCTAAAGTTAAGACGTGTTTCATTTTTTCTGTCTTAACAGTGCTTAACTTCTTTATACACTTGCATGCCAAGAAATAATGTTACAGAATGAGAGGCGCATTACACAATCATTCTACGACGTGTTTTATTGTTTATTGTCGTGATAAACAGTATTAACTACTTTTTAAACCTGTGTGACAGAGCTAAGACGTGTTTTATTGGTTTTAATCTTGATTTTGAAAGGGGTTGTACGCAACCCGCCCCAAATTACATTTTTTTACCAAAAAATATATAACTACACCACCGCAAGAGAACATATTTTACACATAGCGGCGTAAAAAAAAACAAAAAAAAAAAACAGGATTGCACAATAAAATCTGGTAAATTTTTGATCAACCCCAACAAAATAACTGGCATTTGTGGCTGTCAGGAAGACGATCAACATTGACAGTCGTGTTGTTGTTACAATAGGCCAGATATTCCACTATTAGGGGTGTCACAACATCTCACAAAATTAAAAAAAACCTTCCAAGAGTTCACGTTCTGAAAAAAAAAAAAACTGTCTTGTGATAATAAAATAAGTACACTGGGTTCTCTACTTACGAACATCCGACTTGCGAACATTCAGAGATACGAACGCAAGCTGACTGGTCTTTATTTTCATGTATTTTGCCTTGTAGTAACTCTATATTTATACTGCTACATGCTTGACCAGTAGAGGGCACTGTGACACTGCTAATGGGACCAACGGGTAGAGGAAGACGGTGGGAGAGAGTGTACGTAAAGGAGAAATGGAAGGCTAAATTGTAGCTGTATGATACAACCCGGACAGAGCGTGTGATTAAAGTTTATGAAGAGTTAATAGGCCTGCTTAATTCTACACCACCCACAGAACACTACCTCTTTTAGAAGAGTCTAACCACCACCACCATTTGTCCTTTTTTCAATATCTCCTCCTCCTCCACCACAACCACCAACGACCACTCCTCTTCAAAGGTAAATAACATTTATCATTACGTATTATCATATAATTTTTATTATTGTTTTTTTCATTAATTATCCTGGTTTAATATTACTACTGCATCCAAACTCATATTTACATACATACACTGTGTATGTATACACGTACATCTAGTACCTATATCATTGGTAATACTACCTTTTGTTCGACTTACGAACAAATCAACTTGCGACCGGTCGTCTGGAACCAATTGTGTGCGTAAGTTGGGGACCTAGTGTACATTAACTGATCATATATTAATAAATTAATAAATGAAAACAAACTTGCCCACCTCAAACACAACCATGCGACCCAATTTTCCAACAACGCAAAATTGTGTGCATTCACAGAAAGTCACTGCAAAAGAAATGCTGCTTTTTAATGCGGCTGAAAAGCCAGCATTTCAAGAAATGCTGCAAATGTCAGACAGAACGAACTGCCCGAGAAAATGCACGTCACAAACAGCAATTCCACAACTTTACAGAATGACGGATGGCATATTAAAGCAAATATTGCAGTATTGTGATATATAATTATTTATTATATATTATCATAACATTAGTGGTTTATCTGGTCTCCAAAAATGTTGACAATAATATCGTTTAGCATCAATTTGTCGGACAATCAACACTTCAAAACACACCTGCATTGTTTTGTGACGCAGTTAAATAAAAGTTGTTTTGTCCAGTCAGATTTTTTTTTTTGTGCTTTTTAAAGTTAATGCTAAAATCTTGTCTTGTGAGCTGGGTGTCTTGTCACACCCCTATCAATGACAGCTAAATTTTGCCAATTTGACAGCATTTGCTGAAACAACTAGTAGGCACACGTGTGTCACGTTAGCGTACTCTAAGCTGGAAGAGGCGGGAAATAATGCTTGCATGTGTTGTACCCTCTCAGTCCCTGTAACAGTGGCTTCTTCACACTATTTTTATACACGTGTGACAAAGAACGGTAAAATTTAATGTATGAGGTGCATTACATCAAAGCGTTTCATATTGTTTGTCCTGTTTACAAAAGGGCTTCAATTCTTTTTACACTTGTATGCCAAGAATGTTCCAATGTGAGACACGAGGCACCTCATGCCTTTGTCGTTAAAGTTATGACATGGAACTCGCTGCGGTGAACACCTCGTTGTGCACAAAATTCATTTTGCTGCATCCAAAACATGTACTTTGACCAAAATCCGACAAAGCGTTACACCTCATGAAACGTACACGCACACACAATGCTGCTAAAAGTCAGTCAAGGAAGTGTTTATGCAAATGAGCTGGCATCTGCATTGACACACGATGTCAACTTCTGGGTTATTTCTCTGTTTTTTGTCAATATTCAGACAATCACCAAATTGACACTGATTCAAAATCAGAAATATTGTGATTTTTATTTAAGTGCACCTTTTGCTGTTATTTTCATGGGGGGGGTCTTTTTTTGTCAAATTTCTCATGTTTATTTTATTTAAAAGCTCTGAACTCTCCAGTGATAATGTTAAATACCGTTGAGAAATTTAAGTTTATTGCTTTTGATACGGTGCATTAATATGCCGTATATTATCATAAAAACTGTCATAAATAACGTTGTCAATAATATCGTTTATCAGCAATCATTTGTAGGACAACTATCGTCCAGCAAAATTTGTTATCGTGACGGGCCTGCACGCAGATTATTTCTATTCCGATTATTTTTGATTGATGAAATCGTTCATCATTGCAAGACTTGGTGACACCTGACTATGGCTCAAGTTTTCAAGCCTTCTTGCTTGCCTCTGAGCAAGAAAACTGCCATGCAAAATGCTTCAAAACTATCTGACCAGTTTGCAGCAACCTATCAGCAAACACGACTAATAACTGCTGGTGTGTGGCATTGTTACAGGCGCGCTAAGGAGGCTGACAAATGAAAAGTGTGCACATTAGCTTGCTGGAGTGTCAGGAAGCAGCACCGACTCACCTGGACCATCCGATGCTGAGAGGGGTGAATTCAGTTTGGGTCGCTTTGCAGTGGGGGGTCCAACATCCAGCAGATTGTCAGCCATTGTGATGGGTGTTGTAGCAGGAAAGGCTTTTTTTAAATGCAAACTTTCAGTATGACAGCGCGTCCAAGGATCAATGCAAGTATTTTTTTCTTAAGTGGCAAAAGGCTGCCCGGAGAGAAGGATTTCAAAAGAAAGGCAACAGCGCCACGCTTCGCCACGGAAGATCACCCCATGATAATCCAACACCCAACACCCACATAATTACCCTCAATAACTGTATCCAAAAATATTTTGCTCCGAGAAAAATAAATAGTAAATCAACCATGAATTATCACACAAAGCGTAAGCGAAGCCATTTCTCCGGAGATCGCCGGTTCGCGTCTATACGGAGTCATTTTTTTTCGCCGTCGACTCGAGACCCCTTAAAATCCACCACCGGCTCAAATAAAAAGAACAAAAATCGACAAATATTTCCTATGAAGCGGATTATTTTTCTCGTCGCTGTCGCCCGGGGAAATCCAGCGTCTCGACGCGGAGATACGGCGAGAAGCACTGCTCGCTAAAAGGGAAATCAAATTTACAGTGGGCTTTTGGCACGACAAAAACCACGAGAAGCCCTCACATGTTGGCATTAATCCTCGCCGGGTGAGCTCACGCTTCGATTCTGGGAGAGAAAACGCCGTTCGGGGTGTGTCTGGGTGGCCCCGCTCGCTATTTTTACAATTAATGCTAGCCCAGAAATCCCGATTCCGAGCCGCGTCAAGATGGCGGCTGTTGATTCCTACGATACAAAAAGTTTTTTTTTTCCTTCCCAGCTAGACTGAAGGGGGGAGGAGGGGGAGGGGGGACGGTGCTGTGACGTAGTGACGTAAACCTGTGCCCCACCGTGCGTCAAGTGGACGTACAGCAAATAGCTACCGTAATACTGTCTAATAGATTTTTTTCACACAAATTTGAGTATAATTTACATGACTTATCAATCATTATCATTAATGATAATCATAAAAATGTAAGTATTTACTATATTGATTTATATTATATTCTTATAAAACATATAATTTCATTAACATTTCAATTGTTAGTTAAAAAAAATATATATTTGCTATATTTTTATAAAAATATAACAAATATAATAATTATAAAAAAATAAATAAATACAGACTCTGCATCGGTCCATTGTGGTGAAGAGAGAGCTGAGCCGAGAGGAAAAGCTCTCAATTTACCAGTCGATCTGCGTTTCGACCCTCATGAGCTTTGGGTAGTGACCGAAAGGACAAGCACACGCGGCCGAAATGAGTTTTCTCCAGAGGGTGGCTGGGCTCTCCCTTAGAGATAAGGTGAGAAGCACTGTCATCCGAGACAAACTCCGCGTAGAACCGCTGCTCCTCCGGGCATCTGGTCAGGATGCCTCCCGAATGCCTCCCTGGGGAGGTGTCGGAGGCTTCGGGGAAGACCCAGGACAAGTTGGAGAGACTGTGTCTCTCAACTGGCCTGGGAACGCCTCAGGATCCGCCGGGAGAAGCTGGATGAAGAGGGAAGTCTGGGTTTTCCTGCTTAGGCTGCTGCCCCCACGACCTGACCTCGGATAAACGGGAGAAGATGGATTGTAAAAAAATAAGCATGCTCATAGTTAACGCTATAAATCACTATTTATACACTATTATGTGCATAAAAAACATTTCTAAGGATGTGCAGCAAAGATCCTCTATTTGACACATGACTTTTATTATTATAAGCTTACCTTCACTTGCATTCCTATTAAGCGCAGTAGTGTACATACAAAAAAAACATTTCAAACCACAAAAATTAATGAAACCATGAGCGTGGCAGTCTATTCAGTATTATACAGTATTAGACATTTATTAGTGTCTTTATTTGGCTAATCTGGCTCTAGAAAAGGATTGACAATTATTATTATTCCTATTATTATGGTCTGATCAAGCATATCAAAACAATAAAAAATAGTATGGCTAAATAAATGCATCCTTTCTTAAACACATACAACCACAACACTCATTTCTACTCGCATGCAGGCCAAGTGGACACACGTATTATTCCAACATTGCTAAATGAGTTGGTCCTTTATGCAAGTCAACACATGCACATATAAACAATAGAAAATGCTCAGACACGATACAACACTATACATACATAAAACCCAGTACCTTGTGCAAAGGAGTCAACCTACAGATGAGCTATCTTCAACGTGCTCAACAAAATAAAATAAAAATGTGATTTGAAAAAAGTAGACAGTAATGACACTCTTTGGCATCAACATTCCCAGCGTGCCACTCTGCTGGTTCGCTTAATATCTTAATACATTTGACAAATTCACTTTCTTCCACTTAACAATCAAGGATGAGAAGAATAGTAAGAATTCAGAGTAGTCAGGTTTCATAAAAACACAACATTAAACAAAAAAAATGACACCCATTGATCACAACCTCCCGGCACTTATTGAAATGATCATTACTAAAGCATACCTTTACTGTGGTATCAGATACACGTGACAGGACCAGAATTGTGTGCTCATAAGCATAAAAAGTCATTTTCCCTTTTACCCCGATTGCGTTATTGCGCTCAAAACTATATGGGGGAAAAAATACAGCACATAATTACAAGAATAAAGGCAAAAAAGCGAAACTAACAGCATGTAATTCAGCTATAAGGCTTGTTAATGCAAACTATGGTTGGTATGTTTACACTGACTTTATAAAGGCACGACTCAACTACACATATTATTCAAAATATGCATGGCGTACGCCTTTGTGTTGTGGCAAAATTCAAATAAGTGAAGGGAAAGGCACCGACTTTAGACGTGTAGCAACAGAACTGTTTGCAATACAAACCGTACTGACCCAACCATAAGACGTTCTTTTTATCCCGGGAAAAAGTCTAAGACACACAGCTTGGTAATACATTAATTCATTCATCACACAAGAAATGACAATGAACTTGATCATTTTGCCCGCCTCAATACATTGCCATGTGCATGCGTGTCTGTTTTCCTCCTCTCCCGCCTCCAAACGGGCAGCAAGAGAGTTCACTCTGTGCATTGATTTTGAGGCGGGAGACGAGGAAATTAGACACCCCTACTAATTTGTCTTAAAAACATAGTTTTCCAAAAAGGAGTATTGAAAAAGAGAAGTCGTCTTATATTCAGGGCATTTAATCTCTTTCTTAGCTTTTTTGAGTAGTGATTTCTATTTAGATTGAACTGTTAGATAAACTGCCTCTGAGCACACAATCCATTGCATTAGCTTCACTTCATATAATAATAATAATCATTTTTTAGAAACAGTTACATCTGAGACAACAAATATTTTAAAAAAGAAACTTTCGCCACACGCCTAAGTACATTTTGGTAGACAACCTTTGCATTTACAGTGCTATCACAGTTTCCTCCATCACAAGTATGAAGCAATTATTACAATATTGTAATGACTACAATATTGCTACAATAATAACAATCACACAGCTAGCACACAGTGACACCCCTAGCAGCCTTGGCAGTTGTTTTTATTCCCCTAGTCAATCTAAACAACGTTCTACTTGCTCAAACACTGTTCTAAACGTAGCGTCAACTTCCTGATCATATAGAGTCTATCCACAGTTGTTCCAAGCATGCGAGCTATCTGAGAGGAGCCTCTCACGACTAAAGTGACACAAGAAAAAAACACCATCCGGTATCTTCACCAGGTTATTTTACTACTCCACATTGTTTCCGGTTAGTGCTGATATTGTTTGGACGGACAAAAACACACCCACGGCGTGTACACATGCGACTACATACGGTCCACATGCAGCTCCGCCTCCTGTGTCAACAAGTCTCTTAAAGAAAAGGAAAAGTGCACTTTTTTGGAATTGTGCCCATCATCCACAACCCTTATGTGAGACATGAACACATGTCTTTCTCTTTTCTGTGCCTTCTAAAGATACGAAAACAGCTAAAAAGAGGCAACTGAGAATGCTCGTATTGCGCCTGCTGTAAAAACCTCCAAAAAGCGCCAACAACGCTCCATGAACATCATGTGACCTTCATATTAACCAAGCTACAGCGACATTGTTATTATTAACATTGTTACGACCAAGAACTACGTTACCGGTGTAGTGACACCTCGCCACACCCCAACGGCTAGCTACTAGCAGGCTAGCAACTAGCTTCACTTGCTCATAGCGTCAGGCCACTACTGAAAAGTAAGCCCGATAATTTTAGTGTGAACGGAATGGCGGAATTGGCCGATAAAAATGTTATTTGCTGTTCAATGCGGAATCTCGAGTCCAGTGACAACATGCGAATGAAATGATGTCATCGTGAGGAGAAGGAACGTTCGAGCGTGGAAGTATTTCCCCGGCGGACTGCTCAATCGTGGCGGAACCTCATCCCAAACGCTAACCTGCCCGCTCCCAAACTAGACACGTCAAAACGGCAACCTAAAACACCGGCGAAAGTTGGCGAAAAAACATCAACGGAAGCTAGCTGGGTTAGCTCAGTTTAGCAGAGCACGCTAGGCTGGATGAGTGGTCACACCGTGTTGTGTTTTACCGCTTCAAGGTAAGCGAGCATTTTACCGTGCCCGCAGACGACGTGCAGGTGAAAAAAGACGAGAGGCACGTTTATTCTTTTTTTTTTTTTTTTTTTTTTTTTTATTCTTACACCCGGCTCGTCTTAACCGTCAACAGACATGCTCTTCTCACACAACACACTTCCGGCCTTCAAAATAAGAGGCTGACATCCCATTGGAAAAGTTAGCCAGGCTACATCCATTCTCAGTTTCTGGGCAAAATTGGCCGCCTCTTTTTAGCTGTTTATATGTTTTTAGAAGGCACAGAAAAGAGAAAGACATGTGTTCATGTCTCACATAAGGACTGTGGACGATGGGTACAGTGGCAGTAAAAGTGAGCTTTTCCTTTAACAAGCAGCTTTGGCGTTTTCACGATCAACACGGGAAAGCTGCATTTAAATGCAGATTTTTTTTACAAACACCGCCCCGTCGTGCCGGGTCTGCTTGTTCATAGAAAGGCAAAGATAAGCAAAATGCTGAAAAATGTAAAGCCCAGAAAAACAGTTCCCTTTTGAAAAAGGCTGGAGTGGAGACGTTGTTCTACGCTAAAGGCACTTCCAAAGAAAGATTAAAGGTAGATGATCAAGTAGGTCTGCCTGCAGGCGGTCCAACTCCTGGCCTCCGTGGCCACGAAGAACAGGGGCTTAAAGGGTAGAAGGCAAATCTTTAAAGTTTGTTCGAACCACTTCCGCTCTCAGGTTTGTCCTTATGGGACACCACCGTTACGTTTTGGCGAAGCTTTCCCGCCGACGAGACGGCAAGCTGGTTCTTACCGGGGAAGCGAGGAGGTCCCTCCAGGCCGCTGAGGCCGCTGTGTGACACGGAACGCCTGGCATGACAAGGACGACATTGAAGGCCACCCCCCCTCTCCCCGCACGCCGCCTTCTCCTGGCAGAGCCCCGTTTTGATGGAGGAGCCGGCGCTGGCGCTGGGCACCATGGTGCCGCCGGCAGCTGTGCCACTCGCGGGAACCATGCTGGCAATTTCGTCGGTGGGCGAGCGCCCGATGCTGCCGTCCACCTGCGCTCGTATCTCCGGCGAGACGGAGAGCTGGTACTGAGGCACGGGACCGCTGTCGCCACATTTGGGGTAGAGGAAGGTCTTCATCTGGCCTTTCCCTTTGACGTTAACCGTCCCGCGGTAGTCAAACTCGTAATCCATGCCGCTGAGGACGCAGTAGCTCTCCTCGCTGACCTGGACGCGGCACTCCACGCCGGTGGTGTCCATGCGGCTGGCGATGTTGACCGTGTCGCCCCAGATGTCGTACAGGAGCTTGGTGGTTCCGATCACCCCGGCGGTGAGCGGCCCGTGGTTGAATCCGATGCGGAGCTTGAAGCCGAAGCCCAGCATGTTCTTGTTGAAGTCGTCCACCACGTGCATCATCTCCAGGGCGAATTCAAACAGGGCACGAAGGTGAGTGTGAGGATGGGCGGCGTCCGCACACTGCTGGGCGTTGAGCCCCGCCGCCGCCATGTACGTGGCGCCGATTGTCTTGATCTTTTCAATATTGGCAAAGGCGGGCTTCCGCAGCAGCTCGTCGAAGTCTCCGATGAGCTCGTTGAGGACCCGGTAGCACTCCTTGCCTCCCTCGTAGCTTTCCTCGTAGAACTCGCTGAAGTTGACGATGCTGGCGAATATGACGCCCACGTTGTCGTGGTTCTTGGAGTAGCTCTGGGTGACCTTCAGCTGCTCGGCCACGTGGATGGGGATGATGTTGCGGAGCAGCCAGTCGGCCTGGTCCCTCATGTTCTGGATCTTGATGCGGTGCTGGTCGGCCTCCACGTTGCCGTGGTAATGGAGGCGGTAACTCACCTCGAACTCCCGGTTGAGGAACCAGACGAGGAGGAGGAGCAGGAAAAAGGCCACGCAGGACTCGGGGCCCAGCAGGTCTTTGGGGTGCGGCTCACGGTCCTGATCCATCTGGCTGTCAGATATGAGGACTGAGCTGCTGCTGCTGTTGCGCTGCTCGTCTGGCCTGGTATGAAAGAGAACACTTAGGGACCACAGGCACGGGACAAATCTTGGATAATCAAGGCCTGTCACTGTTAGAGACGTAACCAGAAGTGCTCCAAACAGCGTCTCTATTCAAGGAACCCCTGAGTCTTGTGTCGTGGTCTACTAAAAATAACCACTTGGGTGTCTAATTGGCAAAAAAACACTGGCATTCACAGCTACGGCTGTAGGCAACGTCCTGATGTAGTAGTAGCAGGAGTGGTCAGCATCCAGGAGCTTCATCTACCTTTGCATGCACTTTAAAACCTTGCACTACTCAGCTATTGAATCAGCACCTCCAAGCCCGAGTCCATGGTTCTCCCCCGGAAAAGGGTGGAGTGCCATCTGCGGGTCGGAGATGAGATCCTGCCCCAAGTGGAGGAGTTTAAGTACGTCGGGCTCTTGTCCACGAGTGAGGGAAGGATGGAACGAGAGATCGACAGGTGGTTTGTTGACGTACCGAACGCTGCGTGACGAGGGGGGGAAAAAACCCATCGCCAGCGCCGCCGTGTTTGAAAAGTGCAAAAGGTTTGCCAGAAACCGCCGTGGCGTTTGAGTTCATTTTGAATGCATTTATGCTTCCAAATGCTTAATTTAGGCCAAAAATACGTCAACATGCATTTGTTAAAATGAATAATAGGCTGCAGTCCACCACAAAACAGCAATCATTGATGAATTCATTCATATGAAGCGATGTCTGAACCACGGTGGAGCAAAGGATGACTGTATACTTGTTCATAAATGACCATTTAGGAACAAATGGTGTGATTATGTATATTGGTTTTCACATTTGTAAAATAATAGCCTTGCTCCAATCCTAACACTAAACCCTAACCCTAACTAGAACCCCTAATCCTAACCCTAACCCTAACCCCTACTCCTAACCTTTGCCCTAACCCCCCGCCCCACCCCTAACCCTTGTCACGTAACGCCACGTCTTCTTTGCCATAAACCGGCTATAATTAGAGCGTTTAGCTAATAACAAGTGAAAAGAAAACTTACCAGATAAACAGGCTTGCAGCAACTCTATATATTAAAAAAACACGATAATTAGGGCACATGAATACTTAATGGAACAACATTAGGTGCACCTCTACTGTTAGTGTTTCCTTTGTTATCATAGCTGTAGCTTGCACTGCATGGGGTTTAGAATACCGTAAATGTACACAAAGGTTACGATGGCACAGCTCTTGCATCGGATCTCATTTGAGTACAGTGAGCAAAATCCCTCATTAAGTTCTATTTTCTTCACCTGCATGGGGACGTGAAGAGCAGTGAAAGAAGCGCCAGTCCTACTAGCGTTGCCAGACTTGAGCGCATCCAGTAGCGCAGCTGGCAGGAGTTACAGAACTGAATGATGGCTATGATGGCAGCGCAGCAGATGAACATGGTGAACTGGAAGAAAGCACTTCGATAATTAGCATTTTTTGGAGCACAAACACTAAAATCAAGCAACAAACCTGAACGGAGCGATGCATATCGCAGGTGACGTGGGAGAGGACGGTCAAAGCGGGCAGCGACACCACCACGGCGCCTATTAGGTGACGTGGTATCCAGCCCGAGATGGCTTTCATCAGAGTCCGCGTGCAGTTCAGAGCGCTGTCCAGGAAGAAGGCCATACTGGGTCGGAGAAGGACAGGAACAGAAATGTTTTTGCAGAAGAATTCATCAACACATCTACAAAAAGCAGCAGCTCAGCAAGACTTTGGACAATTCCATGCATCCCACTTTGTGTCCTCGCTGACTGTCAACCATGTACTTCTCGTCCTGAACACAATCAATAAACTAGCTGGCTACAGAAGGGGTGGCCAAAGTGCGGCAGAAGTGGAAAAATTGGCAGTCAATTTACAAAAATAACGTCAAAATACTAAAAGAAAAAAAATGTAATTTGACCCGACTGATGTGGTACCATTACGAGGAAAAATAAGCTCATTTGAATTGAATAACGTTGAAATATTCAAGAAAAAAGACCTTCCCTCTTTAAAGTGCTAATATTATCAAAAACAAACAAAAGAACAAGTGAAGTTGTCATTTTTTGAAAATTAGGTTGCGGAAAAAGCTATAATGTTACGAGAGCAAAGTCCAAATATTGCGGGAATAAAGTCATCGTTCCGAGTTCAAAGTTCAAACAGTTGGAAAATTGAAAAAACATCAACAGCAGAAATTGAAAAAATTTGGAATCATTTAATGAGAATAAAGTTCTCTTCTTACAATCAAAAAGACAAGAATAAACTTGTCAAGTGATGAGGAAAAACTTGTAAGCTTATGAGAAACCAAATGAATATTAATACCAAAAACAAACAAAGCCACAAATCAAGTTGTACGTTTTGGAGAACCAGATTGCGGAAAAAGTTCTAATATTACGGGACTAAAGTCATAACAGGAACATTTACCAGAATAAAGCTGAAAGAGCTGGGGGCAAAAAAACCTTAATAATAAGCGGAAATGTTACGGGAATAAAGTTGTCATTACGAGAAGAAAGAAAGTTGAAACAGTTGGAAAATTTTAAAAATAATGACAGCAAAAATGGAAAAAAAAACAGCTGTAATTTTATGAGAATAAAGTCGTAATATTAAGAGAATAAAGTTAAATTTACTCGTAGTTTTACGATAATACAGTCAAAATATTAAGAGCAAAAAGTTGTATTCAAACGAGAAAAAAGTTGAAATTTTAGCAAAATAAATTCTTAATGTTATGGAAATTTTTGTTAGGAGCATAAAGTTGAAATGCTAAAGTAAAAAGATTGTTTTTTTTAAGGTCGTAATATTATGAGAAACAAAACAACAAAACAAGCTGTCGTTTTGGGTAAATGAGGTTGCAGAAAAAGCTATAATGTTACGGGAGTAAAGTCTAAATATTTGGGGGTTTAATTTGTAATTACAAGAAGAAAGTTGAAGTAGTTGGAAAATAAATTGGAAAAAAACAACAGAATAAATGGAAAAGCAGCTGTAATTTTACCAGAGTAAAAAAGTTGAATTCCAACAAGAAAAAAGGTGGTTGTTTTACCAGAATAAAGTCAAAATATTATGAGAATAAAGTCGTAATTGGTAGAACAAAATGTACAAGAAAGTTGAAGTATTTGGGAAAATTTAAGAAAGAATAATTTTTTATTTTTATTTTTTTTTTTTTTGTTTTTGTTTTTTACCCCTGTCCTGTCCAGCCTTTAAAGCAGATAGAATTGTATACCTAAATGCCGTCAAGTGCTCAACAGATTTACTCTGCCAGAGAGAAGTGTGATATACACTTCCCCTGTCATACAAAATTTATTCGACCTTGATGCTTGTTATAAAGCAAATTTGGAGCGACCGGACCGGAGCAGGAGGGGACAGAGAAGAAGAGAAAAGGAAAAAGGGGGGGGGGGCGAGAGGGGACAAAAACAAAAAAAAGAGAGACAAGAGACAAGGACAACAGCAGCAACAACAACAATTGTGACAGAACAACAGAAACATACAGAACGACATCAGCAAATAAATGTCCGTGACAACTATAAAGACGAACAAGGATAAAGGACAAATCAATATCAACAACCACAATGACAAAGCTGTCAATGACAATCAGACATAATAGCAGTCATGAAATGATGAACTATGACAGTGATCACAATGACAATACTGCATTGAAACAGTCGCACACAATAGCAGTCATGAAATGATGAATTATGATAGTGATCACCATGATAATACCGCATTGAAACAGTCACACATAACTGTAGTAATGAAATGATTATCCATGATAGTGAATAGAATCAAAGTTACTGTAATGCACATCATTGTAAAAAAAAAAAAAAAAAAATACATATACACACATATATACATACATACACATACATACACATATATATATACATATATATATACATATACATATATATATATATATATATACACACACATACCGCACATACACACATATATATATATATATAGTCATACTGCTGAAATCACCGTCGCTGTAATAAAACCAACAACATAATAACACCCTGGTTAACTCAGTGAGTAATGTGGGGAAGTACGTATGTACTGTGAGTGTGCATATGTACAGGTATCTCTGTATGTAAGGAAGACTTCATATATATATAAAGGTGCAGGAATGTGTGGGCGTGTGATTGTCACTGAGAGTGCATGAAAGGAAAGGGGCCGCCTTCCACCTCCCAGAGAGTCCCGCCCCAAATAGCAAGGCCGGGCCCCGGCCGCCAGAAGGCCACCAGGCCCATAGGGGCAGGCAGCACAAAGATCAGTGCCCCAAGAGCCAGCCCAGAGAGCCCCCCCCCCGGGAAGACCAGTAAGGGGCCGAAGAGAGGTAATCCCAGCCAAGGACAGGGCGCCAGCGGGCCGGAGGACTGCCAACCCCTGAGACCAGCGAGAGATCACACCCCACAAAGGCAGACGGGTACCGGGGGCCACAAACCGGCAGGCCCAGAGACGCCTCCACAGCCGGAAAGAAGCCCGCCCGCGCCGGAAGCGCCAATTCCCGCCCACCGCCACCCCCACCCCCAGGGAGCGGAGCCCGGCCCGCCCCGGGCCAACCCCCGCCCGACCCCCGACACAGGGCCGCCCCGCCAAGGGATGCAGGAGGCACACCCTCCACCCACCCGGCGGAGGCACGGGCGGCAGAGATGTATCGCCCAGCACCTGACCCCACGGAGCAAACCCCTGTATGCCCCCCCCCAAAATAAATAACTAAAATAAATAAATAAATAAAAATACACACACGCACGCACATACACACTCCTACGCACCCACACACACGCACATAAACACTCCTACGCACAAACACACCCCTATGCGCACGCTCATACACCCTCTTACTTACTCAAGCGCGCACACACACACACACACACACACACACACACACACACACACACACACACACACACACACAGTGGTCGACTGCCCGACACCCGGAAGCCCCACCCTATCCCCCGTTGGTAACCCAAGGAGCAGCGGAGCCGGGGACCCCGGGGTCCCAGACATACGACTCAGAACCCAGGGGCGGAGAGCGCAGACCGCCGGGGAGCAGGAAGACACCCGGCCACACCCCCCCAGCGGTAGGACGCCGCCAGCGAGGCAGACAGGGGAGTCAGCGAGGAGGAGAGCGGGAAACCGAGCAGGCAGGCGGGAAAACGGGCGAGCAGCCAGGCGAACCACCACACAGCGCCAACCGACACCCGCGGGCCAGCAAACCCCGAAGAGAGAGCGGGAGCACCACACCCCAAGCCGCAGGGAGGCCAAGCACCAGAGCCGAGAAGGCAAGACCAGCAGCCGACCAGCCGACGGCCCCCACAAACCACCAGAAGCCAGACCAGCCACATGCCACCAGAGCCGACAGCGCACCACCCGCGCACCGGAGCCCCACCCCCGACAAGCCCACAGACAGACCGGGGGAGGCGAGGACACAGACAGCGGCCCGGCAGCGCACAAAGCGCAACGGCGACAGACGCCCAAGCGCCCGGCAGAGCACGACCCCCCCCAGCGAGCCCGGCCCCAGGGCACCCGCCCCCCCACCCCCACCCCGCCACCCAGGCCCACAGTACCCGCAAGCATGACCAAGCCCAACCCACCAGCTGGCCCGGCGCCCCAGCAGCCGCCACAGCGCAGCAACCACCGGCCGCCGCGACAGCACACGGGCCACCCGAAGCACCAGCACCGCCCCCCGGAGACCGCCGAACCCGCCCCAAGAGCGCAGAGGCGCCCGCGGCACGTGTCAGTCCAGGGGGGGCACCGCAAGCCGCCCCCCCCCGGCGCAAGCCCCGGCATCAACAGGCCCCAGAGGGCCACCCCAGGGAAGGGCAGGCGAACCAGACAAGGGCACCCCACAGGCCAGGCCGCCCCGGGCGAGCCACCGCGACGGCCAGGCCCCCGGCCACACCGCCGACCCTGGCGGGCAGACGCCGAGGTGCACAAGGCACCCCAATCCAGCCCGCCCCACCCGTGTATGTGATAAGGTGTGATAGTGTCTATGATGCAATTAAAAAAAAAAATAATAATAAATAAATAAAATAAAATAAAAGAGGATGGTGTATCTGTGTGCATGTATATGGAGTGTGTAGTGTGTAGTGTGTAGTGTGTAGTGTAGTGTGGATGATAGCTAATGATGCAATTAAAATCGGGGGACAGCTGCCGCTCGGAGGGCCCCTCACCTGGCCAGCCCCCCCAAACCCTAAGTGTCTACTCTGCGATTAAAATTGGGGGGCAACAGGTCAGTGGCACAGCAGGAGCAAAGGAGCCCCGCAAGGCAGCTCCCCTCCCCAATCACGCCCGACCGTAGGCCACCCCCCAATGTCCTATATATATGTGAGGTGGTGCAGTGGCACAGGAAGGACGGGGGCCCCACACCCCAACGCCGCCCAAACCGAGCAGGGGGGGGACCAAGGACACATGACCGACCGGCCGCCCACCACAGCCCAGGCTCGGGCGTGCCGCAGGACACACCACAGGCCCTACCCGGCCCGCCAGGATGCCCAGTCCGGCCCACCCAACCCCCCAGAGGCGATACCCCCAGCGCCCCCCAACACCGGAGCCCCACCGGAGGTAGCGTTCACAGCGCCACCCCCAAACCGCCAAACACCACGGACAAGCCACACGCCCCCAAGGCAGATCCGACCGCCACCAGGACAGCGGGAGCCGCGCCCACGCGCCCCCCGCATACCACCACGGCCGGCAAGGGAGCAACACCACGACGACCACAAGAGCACCGGACCCCACATAGAGCGGAGCACGGCCGCACCCACGAAGCACGCAGGCCAGAGGCGCCAGGGAGGGACAGAGAAGCAAGCACCGCACGACCGGGCCCGCGAGAGGAGCGGCCCCCCGCCCGGCGCCCAAGCAGATGCCCCCGCCCGCCCCGCCCCCCGCCACGCCACAGACCGGCCACCGCCCCACCCCCCGCCCATCCACCAACACGCCAAGGGGGAAACCCCGGAGGGAGGGAGACAACCGCCGGCCCGGAAGCAAGGACCAGCCTGACACCAGCAGGCAGCAGGGACCGCCCGCCAGCCCCCCGCCAGCCCGACCCCCAAGCCCCCGGCCAAAGCCACCCCCCGACCGCCCCACCCCGGAGCAAGCATCCTCCCGCCGATCCCGGGAAGCACCACGCAGATGGACACCACGCCGCCCGCCCCCACGCGCAACCCGCCCACGGCCCCCACACGCCCCACCCACCGAGCCACAGCGGCCCCGTCCCTGAGGGGAGAAAGCAAGGGATCCCCCCCACCCCAGCACCACGCACCCCCCACCCCGAGCCCAAACCGCACATCCGCGACCCCCACCTCCGCGCCCCCCGTCACCCGGGGGACAGCCACAGGCGCCGGAGGATAACAGGCAGCTCCCACCTATCACACATACACCACACACATAAATCAGTGAAATAAAATAAAATAAAATAAAATAATTTTAAAAAAATAAATAAAATAAAAATAAATAAATAAAAAGGGGCAACCCAAACCACCCTCCCACCCAGGGGAGATGGCTCCGCGGGGGCAGCTGGGCTCAGGCACCCGCGCCCCCACCAGGGGGAGAGGCCGGCCCCCACACCCCACACCGGACGGCCCCACGCGGCAGCCGAGCAGGAGGGCCCAGGGCAGTCCCCGCCCCACCCCCAGAGGCAAAGGAGGCGAGGGAGAGCCAGCGCCACCAGCCGCACACGGGCCCCCCCAGCAGCAGTAGGCGCTCGGCACCCGCAGGATGCAGCACCCCATCCACCCACCACCCCGGAGGCCAACCAACGCCGCCCCCTGGGCGACCCCCCCGACCCCGCCCCCGCCCCATCACCCGACCCGGACCCCTCCCCACCCCCACCCACCAGCCCCCCCAGGCAGGCAGCCCAGCAAAGAAGACCCGGGACACCAAGCCCGCCACCGTCCGCCCCCGAGGTACCAGGCCCACCCAGCGACCAGGACCACACCCCACGCCAGATGAACGAGACCCCCAGGGGCAGAGACAGATGCCCTCACCCCCCTGAGAGTCAGGTCAGGGAATTAATTATTGGTGCCCATATAGACTGAAATTCTGACATTTGTTCTTTAGATTCAGCAGACATTCTCTCCATAGCTATATGATCTAACAAAAGATTTTTGTAAAGAGCTATGTTCAGTTTCTTCCTTGATTTCCAATTGATGAGAATGGTTTTCTTGGCGATGCTTAATGCAGTGATGAGAAGCTGTGTTTGATTTGTTTCTACATCAATTGTGGAGAGATCGCCCAGCAGGCATAGTAAAGGAGAGGTAGGAATGGAGAACCCAAGTGCCAAAGATAGGTACTCACACACTCCGTGCCAAAAATTTTTAATGGGAGCACAGGTCCACATGGAGTGTAAGTAGTCATCTATTCTATGGTCTGAGCAGTGTGTACAGATGTTAGAGTCAGTTAAGCCCATTCTAAACATTCTATGTCCTGTGTAGTGTACTCTATGAAGGATTTTAAACTGAATCAGCTGTAGGTTGGGATTATTGATTAACCGGGAAGCATTAAGACATATTTGCTTCCAAAATTCAGGGTCACAGCTTGTAGATAAATCTGAGCTCCATTTGGAGATTGGTACTCCAATTGTGTTGTCATTTTTTGAAAGTAGAATATATAATTTAGATAATGTTTTAGGGGCAGATATTTTTAAAAATTGGTCAATAGTGGTATTGCTTTCCCATGATATGGTCCTGAAACTTGCTTTAATTATGGATTTAATTTGTATGTATTCAAGAAATTTGTTATGATTTATTCCATACTGTGTAACAAGGTCGTTAAATGAGATAAAGTTGTTTCCTATAATTATATTTTTCATACAACTTATTCCTTTTTCGTGCCATGTTGGGAAATTTAATGGTTTCTTTTTAAGCAAGATGTCAGGATTATTCCAGACGGGAGTGTATTGGCAAGGAGTGAGCGAGAATTTTGTTATTTTTAAAAATTCCCACCAAGCTGTCAGAGTGTTGCTTATATTTATACTTTTAAAACAATTATTTTTTCGGAGGATTTGGCTAATGAAGGGCAGGTTACAAATTGGGATTTCGTGGCTAAGTGATTGTTCTATGTCTAGCCATAAATAATCCAATGGGTTAGGGTTGATCCATTTTAAGATATACTGTAACCTGTTTGCAAGGAAGTAGTTGGAGAAGTTTGGGAGTTCTAAGCCCCCATATTCTTTAGATTTTTGTAATGTTTTGAGACTTATTCGTGCTGGCTTATTTTTCCAAAGAAATTTATTTATATATGAGTCTAATGACTTGAACCAAATTATAGATGGTTTAGTGGGGATCATGGAAAATAGATAATTAACCTTTGGTAAAATCATCATTTTCACGGTGGATACTCTGCCTGTAAGTGAGATGGGCAAGGTTCTCCAACGTGCAAGATCATCCTCTATTGACTTCAATAGTGGAGTATAATTCAAGCGGATCAGGTCTGACAGGTTGGAGGAAATGTTAATACCCAAATACTTAATGTTCCCTGAACACAGTGGTATAGAGGGGGTGCTCTGGAAACCAAAGTTAATGGGCAGTACTGTGGATTTAGACCAGTTAATGGAGTAATCTGAGAAGGTGCTATAATTGTTAATGAGTGAGATAGATTCGTGAAGTGAAGAATGTGAATTATCCAGGAAGAGTAATACATCATCAGCATAAAGACTTATCTTATGATGAACATTTGTGGTGTGGATCCCTTTAATATTTATATGTTGTCGAATTGCAGCTGCAAGAGGTTCGATAAAGATAGCAAATAGTGAGGGAGAGAGTGGACACCCTTGCCTAGTACCTCTTTGTAAAGTAAATTCTGGAGAGATGTGATTGTTGGTCCGAACAGAGGCCTTCGGGGTGTTGTATAGTATTTTAATCCATGTTCTGAATGAGTCTCCAAAGCCAAATTTATGTAGTGTTGCAAAGAGAAATTTCCAGTTTACTCTGTCAAATGCTTTTTCAGCATCCAATGAGACAATTGTGGTTTCTAAATTATGGATGATAGAGTAATCAATCAGATTGATTAGACGGCGTACATTGCTAGTTGAGTTTCTCCCCTTAATAAATCCTGATTGATCAGGGTGTATTATATGAGGGGTAACTTTTTCCAGCCTTATAGCTAACGCTTTGCATATTATTTTAAGATCTGCATTAATCAGTGAAATTGGACGATAACTGGAAGGTAGTGTTGGGTCCTTATCCGGTTTCAGCAGGAGACTGATTGTAGCTGAGTTCATGGTTGGAGGCAAGCATGAACTGTCTTTAATTTCCAAAACCATTCTAAGAAATATTGGAGATAGTAATGGCCAGAATGTTTTATAAAACTCGGCAGGGAAACCGTCAGGTCCTGGTGCTTTATTATTCGGCAACCGGTGTAGAGCGTTATGGAGTTCTATGAATGAAATGGGTACATCTAAGTTGGTCACCTGTTCGTCATTTAATTTTGGTAATTCTATGTTGTTGAGAAATGTTTCGATATCTGGGAGAGATGGTTTAATCTGAGGTGTATATAGATTTTTATAAAAGCTCCTAATAACAGAATTAATTTCTTCCGGGAGGTGAGTGATGTGACCTCCTGAGTTTCTAATGGAGGAGATAGAGCTTTTTTCTTTATTGACTTTTAGCTGGTTAGCTAAGTATTTTCCGTGTTTATTGCCATGCTCAAACTTTTCCAAACGTAGTCTCTGCAGTTGGAACTGAATTTTCTTGTCAGTAATTTCTTTTAAGTCTAGTTTCAGTTTCCTTAGGTTACTTAGGATATGCTCATCCTTTGAGTCAGCATGAGCGGTTTCGAGGAGTTGGATTTTTTTCTCCAACTCTGATTCTAGTAATCTCTCTTTCTTTTTCTTATATGATGAATATGAAATGGTTTTTCCGCGCATTACTGCTTTTGCTGCCTCCCACAGAATACTAGCCGAAACACCGGGTTAAGAAAGAATAATAACAGCAGCATAAATGGAAAAAACAGAGGTAATTCTCTGAGAATGAAGTCGTAACATTAAGAGGAAAAAGTCGTATTCTAATGAGGAAAAAAGCCACAATGTCACCAGAATAAAGTCAAAATATTACGAGAAGAAAGTTGTATGCTAACAAGAAAAAAGTTACAGTTTTATGACAGTAAAGTCGTAATATTATGAGGAAAAATAATATCACTTTAGTAGCATAGAGTTGAAATATTAAAGAAAAAATATGCTAGTTTTAAAAAGTTCTAATGTTACGGGACTAAAGTCAAAATATCACGGAAAGAAAATGTACAAAGATTATTTGAGGAAAAAGCTGAAATATTTGTACAATTTTAAAAGAAAAACAACAGCACCAATGGGGAACAAAGTTCATGCGTTTTTTTCCCAGAGCGGATGCCAAATATCACACCATGTGTCCCTGGCTGGGAAGCAGTTTGAGGGTTAGCATCCTCCTCTCCTCATGTTCCATTTCCTCACCGTATTGCAAAGAAGAGAGCCAGAGCCTCCAGCACGGCGGCCACGGCGGTCAGAACTAGAGCCGGTGTGGGCGGAGCCAGCCGGGCGACCATGGAGCGAAGGAAACAGGCCAGCGACAAAGCCAGAAAGACAGAAGAGCACAGCAGCATGTCCAGGAAAGAACTGAACGTGGGGCTGGCAAAGGTCTGCACCGGCGCTTGGGCCTCCACCTACATCCACATCAGATGAACAGTAGGATAGAAAATCCATTTCAAACCTCTGCAATATTCACATCTTCCCCACGTAGTGCTGATACATTCATCTGCAGTTGTCATGCTCCACCAGTAGAGGGCACTATAACCTCATAAAAACGCGAGTGCGCTCTTTACGTCCTGCAGGGATATCTCAGTGCCGCAGTCTTGGAGCGTTAAAGGACACAAGCGCCGTCAGACACAATCACACACAAAAACAACACAGCTGGAATGACAAGTTTGTGTGAGGTAGAGCATTGAACACGCATGCGTGTTACACAGTACGCAGTACGTAGTACGCACCTCCTCCCGGTAGCTGATTTGGTAAGCACACTCCAGGCTCTTGTCCAAGAAGGTGAGGCACAGCTTGTTAATGGGCGGTCGGTAGAAATAGTCCTTCATCAGGCTGTCAAAAGTGAGGACAACAGCACGCGGTTATTGAACCGCCGCCTCCAACCGTCCTCAGCTCCTGTCGAGTCTCACCTGTCCTCTTTAATGACATCCACAAAGTGGGCGTCGCTTCTCTCCCTGAAGTTTTTGGAGCGTAGCGGAATGAGGGCAGAGTGGTCCATGCCCATGGTCCCTCCGGCCCACGTCTTCTTCTCCTTCTCCTGCAGCATCTCGCACAGCGACGTCTGGCTGTTGTTCAGAGGTTCCGGTCTGGGACTCAGCAGACCGTTGTGAGCCTTGGGGCCGCGGCCTGCGGACACCCCTGGGGAACGTTTCAGACCAGAAGAGTCCTGAGGAGAAAAATATATGGAACTTTTTCTTGTTATTATTAATATTGCTTTTTTAAAAATTAATTTAGACTTTTTAAAAATGTATTATGATGATCATTATCTTCTTGATAATTTGTTGGGTGTTGTGAGACCAGGTGAGGTCCTCGCTGATGTGTGTGCCAAGGAACTTGAAGGTTTTCACCCTCTCCACCTCAGTCTCATCATTATCCAAGGGTGTGGGGCTTTAAATTGAAGACTGTTTTTTTTTTTTTTTTTTAATTAAATGTCTTGATTTTTATTTTATTTATTTCTAAATTTATAAATGTTATTTTTATTTATGTTTTTATATTTGTATTTGTATTTGATTATTTATTTATCATTACATTTTTATTTTTATTGTATTGACCTCTAGAGAATTACAAATGTTTGACATTTTATTATATTTATTATATATAGAAAAAGTAATAAACTGAAAAAAAAATCATATTTTTAGAAAAATTTGGGGGGTAATTAAAAAAAATAAAGCCATTAAAAAAAGTGATTTACTTCTAGGGGAAAAATATTTGAAATATATCATATAAACAAACAAATACATAAGAATAATAATTATATTTACAAAATAAATACATGTAAACATAAAAATGATATTGAAAAAACAATGTATCTTTTTCATTTTTGTAAATGTAGTCCATGTGCGAACGCTATAAAAAATGGGAAAAATATTAACTGTGTTTACCTTTTAAAATATATAAAATATAAAAAAAAGTTTATATACAAATAAAAATTCTATTAAAACACATTTTACTTTCAGATTTTGCAGTTTTTTATTTCGCCATTACAAATGGAAAAATGTGGATTGCCTTAAGGGGGAAAATATATTTTTTTAAATATATAATATAAATTTAAATATATCAAAATAAAAATTGCGTTTAAGTAAATAAATAAAAGTGTAAAATCTTCTTTCATTTTCATGAATGTGTAGTCCACGTGTGTATGCCATTAAAATAACAGTAAGAATACAATAATAATACAAATAATACAAATATATATAACATTCAAATACACAATAATAAATATAAACACAAAAACTGTCTTTAAAAATAACTTAAATCATTATTATTAAATAATTGTTCTAATGCAGTCCACATTAAAATGGGAAAAGTGTATTCACCTTTTGAAATAAAAGGTATTTATTTCAGTGTAGATGTAAATAGAAATGCATGCTATGACATAAGAATAATCATATGACTGACATTATTTTTTGTCATTTTTGAAAGGCATACGCTACGCACAAACAACAGCAGCACCGTGCTGTTGACGTCTAACCTTGCCGTCGCTGGTCCTGTGGTCTTCCTGGCAGCTGTGGTTCACGTCGCCTTCCTCCTGAAGCTCATCATCTCCTGATATTAGCATGACGCTGCAGGACGGACACGACGGCTGCGGAAAGGGAAAAGTGGGCAAGAGAGAGAAGAAGAAATCGTGAATAATGAATTAGACAGGTTGGCAGAGTTAAACCTCATGCAGGTGGAACTTCTATCTGGATTTGAGCGCGGCCTCTACAGAAGAGAACGCTGTGAAGCAGAAACCCTCCCTTTCCCCCTGCGTGACTGAGCTTTTCTCCACCCACCCATACCTCTACCCCCTGGGGTGCCAGAAAGTGGAAAAGAGGCACCATGGAGGGAATATCAAGTGTAAGATTTTGGAGATTTTGCACTTTGGATGCAAATGAGAGAACATCCTCTTGAAAGACAAGGAGGACATGCTTAATAATGTAGGACCTTGGTCGAGGATTTTGTTTGATATGAAGACATAATATGCCCTTGTTGCTTCTGAATAACACAAACAACAGCTAAGCTCACAAATCCAGTGCGGTTCACTCTTCAGCAATCACCTCAATGGGCAAGACCACAGAATATACATTAGAGTAGTCAGTGTACAGCTTGCTTCATGCTCAAATGTTAGCTCGTATAGGAAACCACACATGCAGGGGGAGGGGTGATCTCCTCCAAAAACAGTGAGACTCACAGGCCCAGACACCCACAGCTATTTGAATCATGTGATAAGCATGTGGAGGGCTTGTTTTGGAGACAGGAGGCCTAACATACATACCCTATGTGTATCATACGTATGTTGGTGCAAATTCTAACTAATACGGTCGTCCCTCACTATATCGCGGTCCCTATATCGCTCCCTCGCTATATCGCGGTCCCTATATCGCCCCCTCGCTACATCGCGGTCCCTGTATCGTTCCCTCGCTACATCACGGTCCCTGTATCGCTCCCTCACTATATCGCGGTCCCTGTATCGCTCCCTTGCTATATAGCGGCTTTTCAAAAAATAATAAATTAATAAATGGTGGCTATTTCACAGCTGACTATGGCCTATTATTAGTAAAAAACATTGAAAGATGAGTTCTATGTAATATTCCACTCACGAGGCATCAGTGTTGTTCTGAGACACGATGTTATTACAAGTGTTATTGTATATTTAGTTATTTATATACGTTACCTTTCACACTGCATGGAGATCGGCTGCTGAGGCGGAGGCGCCACAGCTGTGATCGAGTAGAAAAAAAGGTTCTCCTCTCATTCTGTGTGGAAGTGGTAAGCTTTTGGCTTCTTTGTCGTCCTCCCCCACTCTGTTTGAAACACTTGACGTTTTGAGTTAGTAAATTAGCTCGGGAGCTTGCTATGCTAGCGGCGGCTGTCTTTTATGTCCCTGCGGTGGTCCCACAGCCTGCGCAATGTGATGTATATGAAGAATAATAGGAGTGTAAAGGTGACTATAGGGGTGTTATTTCATGTCTAGAGGGCTCTAATCATGTTAAAACCCGTATTTAGAAACGAACCACTCTAAACGAGGGATTACTGTGTTCGTCAAATCAAACAGAATACGGACACAAAACATGTGATTGGTGCACAAACAAAGCATATTTTCCTGACGGAGGCGCGGCGTGACCTCCTCCCTCGGGAAAGTGTCACATGTCACTGCACAAAAGAAATGCATAAATTAAGATGTGCGGTAATGCAAAGGACGAAAGGCTACTCTTTCAAGGCGAGAGAGATGGCGGCTAAACATTATTAAAGCCTCTGCAACACCCACATGAAAGCACACAGGTGACTATCAAAGAAGAGCACGCAGCTCAGTATTCCACCTGCGGCATTCCATCCACCAGTGGAAAGAACATTTTTTTCCTTTTTACTTAACTCACCTTGCATCTATCTGGGGGGAGACTGCAGGCTGAAGGCGCTCCATCGGGGGTGTGCGCTCTCTGTGCGCAGCACTTCACATCGGCGTGCTCGGAGGCGGACACGGCCAGCTGGGAGCAGCTACAGGGAGGGTGCTTCTCCAGTTTCCTTCCCGAAATCAGGTAAGTCCTGAGGCCTGCGATGAATAAAGAAGATGAGATGTCAGAGATCCGTCTCGGATGGAAGACGCTGCATTGCTGCTGCATCAGCGCACGGCTTTCATAAATCCTGATGTCGTTTTGGGCTGACTGCCATGTACATACAGTATACAGGTACACAGTACTTATACATACAGTAAACAGGTACACAGTACTTATACATACAGTATACAGTATACAGCACAAGGCATCACATGGCCACGCCCACTCGGAAACACGTTCTATCCTTATGCTGGATATGAAGGAAGCATGTGGCTTCCTGCTGACCTCAAGCACAAACACTTCAACACATCCAGACAATCCTTTTCAACCTTTCAATAATACAAGGTAAAAATTCAAATCATTTTTCTTTGTAATATTTTGTAATATTTTTTATTTGTATAGCCATTACAAATGGGAAAAAGTGGATTTACTTCCCGGGTGGAAAATATTTAAAAACATAAAATATAGAATAAATATATAAAAATTAAAATTAGATTTAAAAAATAAATAAATAAATATAAACATAAAAATTCAATTAAACGTGCCTTTGTAATTTTTATAAATGTAGTCTACGTGTGTACACTGTTAAAAATAGACAAAATATAAACTGTACATAGCCTTTAAAATATATAAAATATAAATAAAAATATATACAAAAAAAACAAATTCAATTTTTTTTAAAAAACATACACATTTTATAAAAAAAAAAAATTTTTTTTTTTTTTTTTTAAATATAGCCATTAAAAATAAAAAAAAAATTACAGGGGTTAAAAAGAATATTTTTTAAATATATATACTGTAGAAATAAAAAAATAAAATAAAAATGATTAACTATAAACTGTACCTACCTTTTAAAATATATAAACTATAAATAAAAAATATAGAGAGAAATTCAAGTACACATTTTATTTAAAAATAATGTAGCCCATGTGTTTGTGCCATTAAAAATGGAACAAGTATAAACTGTACTCACCTTTTAAAATATACAGTAAATAAAACATATATAAATTAGAAATTCATTTTTTTTAAAATAAAGACCAATATTGTATGTTTTTGCTCCCACTGCTTGCCATAAGGGTGCAAGCACGCATGCAGTCACACATCAGGGCGCTGCAATAAGGGAATGAAAGGTAGGGGAGGGGTGAAGGAGGAGGAGGCATTTGGAGTCATCATGAAAGAATCTTTACAATTTCATTCTTGTTGAAAAAATCCTCTCTGGTGCTGCTGTATGGCTACGCCCCCCCAATGACCAGCGGAGACCCAAATGTCTTATTTAAAGAAAGTGTTTACAACACAACACGAGCTGTCGCTCTCCTCCAGCGGGTATCTGCAGCTGTGTGTCATGTCGGCGTTAAGTCCCTACTCAGGGTCAAAAGTTGCCCATAAACACAACACGCACCTCACGACGGCGTAGCAAGCAAAAACCACAGACGACAACAATATGAGGCGCTTTATTTTTCCCCCAGGCAAAGACCCACGACCCCCTGAAAACAGCTCTGCGATTCACTTTTGGGCCATGACCCACCAGTTGAGAATCAGTACGCTAGATGGATAGTTTCAAGAATCCGTGCATCATCCAACTGTGGGATTCCTGCATTACTTTCTGTGTCCACTAGGGAACCTGTGACCCACGCGCATACAGCACATGCAGCAAACCCATCTAATGCCATCAGAGGAGATGTCGGGATGTTCTTATGCAGCTCATGCATCACATTTGACATTTAAGAAGAGTGAGATTCTTGCCAGAGCGCCCACAAGGGCATAAGTGTCGGAGGCCAAATATTTGAACACCTGTGCCGCCCCAGGTCTATCACCTTCCTATCATTTCCGCCAGTCCAATGAGGCATGTGCGTGTGTTTATTTTGTCAAACACTCCACCGAGAGCTCAACTTAAGAGACCAGGAAAAAAACAAAAGCGTTGACGAGTGAGTTTTCTATGAATCGCTGAGAAATTCAGCTTTAATCGCTGTTGCTTGATGTTGGCCTTCAGACTGATAACTGAACTGTTTCTCAGTTCCTCAAACACCCAAAATAGGCCAGAATGGCGTAGCTCAACACAAGTTATTGTAACTTCTCAAGGCACAATACTGCAGAAAGAGTAGTCAGTGTGCAGCTTACATAGCAGCAGTGACGTGAGGGCAGGGGAGGCATAAATATTCTGTATTTGGCCATTGAACTGTGTTGCAAATAGGCCTGTCACGATACATCGATGAATTCAACAAAAAAAACAAAAACAAGTGGATAACTATGACACCCTCGATAAATGACATGTGCACGTTTGCGTGTGTGTTTCATCTCGTCTTTCTGTGCCACACAGGCTGGATGACGAGAGGCTTCACTCTGCATCTGTCTGTGCGCATTGGTTCTATAGCGCGATGAAAGGAGAGAGTGAGCCCTCATCTCATTCAGCGTCTTTGTGGAGGCGGGGCTACTAGTGAGTGGAAGGCACAGAAGCGATGGTTTCTGAGGCGCACGCCACAGCCGACAGCCCAAGTGTGGCAATATTTTGGTTTTCAACAGAATGAACAAGGTGAGCAGGAGCAGAGCCTTGGTCCCGACAGTCAATGCTAACTGAGGCGTTTGTTCGGCAACGTAAATATAAATGGCGCGCGCTCACAGACAGTGTTGCTTGCTACATTGCAACCACTCAATACGGTTATATGGCATATATTGCATGCATTTTAAACAACATAGATACAGGACATGCAACTTCTGTGTCAAGCTAATGAGGCTCACACAGGTACACTATACTTGAGTACTATCTAGTGGTTCAAATGTGAAGTACACCTCTCATGACAATAAGTCATTGAAAAAATGGTCGATTATCGACATCGATTATCGCCGATCATTTGTAGCACAATTATCGACCAGCTAAATTTGTTAGCGTGACCGGCCTAGTTGTAAACATATTTCCTGTATGATTCCAATCACTTTCCAAACATTTTCTCGAGTATATATCGCTGAACTTGCAAATGTCCTGATCAAAGCCAGGACAGAAAGCTGGGATGAAGCTATAGCTAATCTCTCCTCTCATCTGAGTGCACTTCACTGAGTGCACTGGAAGGCGGATGGTGCATCGCCGTTTCTGTTTGTCATGTTTGCAGAAACATTTATTCTTACAATGAATAATAGGAGTGTAAAGGTGACTATAGGGGTGTTATTTCATGACTATGGGGCTCTAATAATGTTAAAAACCGTATTTAGAAAGTCATAATGCCATGCTACAAAAATATCCCATCTATTAACATTGAATCCTATATCGCGGAATTTCATTTAACGCAGTCGGGTGTGGAACCAATTAACCGCTATGGGCGAGGGATGACTGCACTTCAAAATGTTTCTCAGTTGTCCTCAATGAAGCTCTAGTGTACAATGCAGAATCGTTGAGAGAGTTGGCAGCAAACCCAGAAGAGAGTTTCACTTCTCTGCAAACCTGTGGCTCAACCATGGACGCACACACACACACACACACACGCACACGCACACACAGACTGATTTCATTAGCTCGGCTAATCAAATTCTATCCTGCATCCTGCCATCCATGACACACCAGCATCTGCAGCAGCTCATTGGTCAAGTGATGATTTTATCCCCTTACCTTCATTTCCTCTTCTAATTTCCCCCAAGAAATAATTAGGCATCGACAATGCAAGCTGTTTTCCCGACAAATCCAAGCACACCAGGTAAAATTTGTGCAAGAGATGCTGAGCCATGCCTCATTTCCCATGCAGGAACTTGAGGGGAGCTTCCCTGTTTTTCTCTCGGCACACCGCACTGGGCGGATTTGTGTCAGGGAAACAGTCGTGTTTGTTCCAAACTCAAACACATCAGCCTACAAAACGCGTGCGTTGCGTGAGTCACACTTTGACACGGTGAGTTGCAATAAATGCCAATGATGTGTGCTGTACAGGCCTGCTGAGTGACTGAATCGGATAAAATGCGCAAGTCATCTCTACTCACAGGTCAGAAAACAGATTATTTAAGATAACTAGATGCAACAATTTCACTGGAAATTGTGGGTGAATGCTGAAAATGTAGAAATATCCTAGAAACGTGTCTAATGTATTCACCGACTGAGGAACGCACCAGCAACCACCATGTTGGGGGACGACCACTCTCCTGAGCCACGCCGCAATGCACAGAAGAAGCAGACTGCTACATGTAATGTTCAATGTAAAATGAATTTCCATCGATACGGAGCCACGTGGAAATTGTCCATTCGCTTTCAATAGGGAAAAATGGCACAGAAAATCATGAACTATAGAACATAGAATTTTTCGACAAGTCCTGATAGATAACCTGCATGTCCTGAATGAGCTGAGGTTGGAGTGGTTTGAAGCGATTGAGAAATGTGGGAGTGGTTGCTGGCCTGTAAAAACGAAAAGCGATTGCTGAAATGTAGAAATCTGTTGAACGATTACGCGAGTGCTGAGGATTGAACCAGCAACCACCGGGATGGGAAAAGCCCAATCTACCAGCTGCGCCATGTCAGCCTGTAGGAGAAGCAGAACATTACAGGAATGTAAAATGTAAAATGATTTTCCACCAACAGGGGGCACCAAATAAATTGTCCATTCATTTTCAGTGGGAAAATTGTCACAGAAAACTGTTGTTTTGTTACTTGGTAACACTCAACAGCAGCCTACGGCCATCCCTCTCACAGGTTCCACTGATCCCGGACAGCTCGTTTCTGTGCGAGACTTGACGACGTCGTGTTATTCTAAATGTTTATGCAAGAGGTCGCACAAGTTCATCCGCGTGCGTCCCCTCGGCTAACCGAAGACAATCTCTCGCATTTACAGCCCGGCCGGTGGCAGCTGCAATTGCAGTGCTGTCAGGCGGTAAATTGGGGCTCTGATAAACTGGTCTGAATAGCAGCGGTGAGACGTCATCTGCATTTCCCTCTGGGTGAAACATCATCTGAATAGAAACGGTGCTCAGAATGCCTCACAACGATATGGGGGTGAGGGGTACATCAGCGTTGTTTGTTCATTGATGAATTCAGTTGCTTTCCAGCTGCGCCTGTGATGGAGATACGTTTATGCGAGTTACCATCTGTGATGACCCTGAGCTAATGGAAGAGGCTCATTAACAGCAGCCCCCAGGCTTCATGGGACACAGAGTGTTGTTCTGTCAACAATCTGGGAACAATAGATAACCTTTTCCTCAAAATGCTCCTCATTTTTTGACAATGAGGCTCAGTGCACCAAACGAGCAAGCACAAAAAGGGTGGTTGCGACATGCACATGGTGATTTGCAGATTTGCATTTGAGGCTACAGGTCTACAGTAGGAATTCACTTCCCAATTAGTGCCTATGTATCACTGTTCTCATGAACCAAACACCTGAAACAACCCGCACGTGACAATGCCCAAAATGCACCTAAACTACGAGGCTACTCTTGTATTCTTCTGTGTTTTAATAGGACGCCATTGAGGTTTGAGGTACAAATTATTAGGACGAAATCAAATTGTCCCTCAGGACCATCAAAACAGAAAAATATGATGAGACACACAATTAACATCCAATTAATAAACCGAATGGATGTTTTGTACAGACAATCCAAAAGTAAAGTTATTGTTTGTCAGATTCAGACTGGTCTGAGGGTTAAACAAATGGTTTGATGTTCAAGGGGAATCTCAGAGTGTTAGTCCAAATGCATTTGGTCCCAGCGTGAGTTCAAGGGTAAGCTGATGATCACACAAGCCTCTTTCACACCCCATCCCACAAAATTGGTGCTTCACCAGAGACGTGAGTCTGTTCTGTCTTACGCCTCTAATACTACCTCAGAAGCAGAAAATTAACAGGTTGACTTTGATTCCAACTAATCTGTTCACTGCGACACGGAGACAACTCTGGCAAAAGGCTGCTTTTATGGGCCATGTGAAAGGAGCTACTTTGGGAGCAGGGGACCAATGGGGTTTCAGGATTTTGCTCAAGGACGCTTTGACAGGACTGCAGAGTAACTGGGACTAGAACAAGCAACCTGCTCATTGTCATCTCTTGACATCGGGTCCAAGGGGCAAGGGAGTCAGGTGAAGACCTTCACTCGAGTCAATCACAATAATGACCCGCTAGTCAACAGGTCAAGCAAGCTGACCTGACAGCTGGCAAATCTTTCAAACAGGCAAGGCTGGAAGGAGTGCGATTTGGGTTTTATTGACCCATGCCTGTTCATCTCATACCCAAGACTTTCTTGTCCTATATTGAGGTTTTTGGAGTGGAGAAGAGCATTTTTCCAGACTTTTATCAGAATATGTTCATAGACAGTTGATGGAAAAGGATTACCAACTTTCTGCAGTCCAAGCGGGGCTGATCAGTCAAAGATGCACGATCTGGGCAGGTTTAAAGTAAAAGTGCTTGAATCAGCACAAAAACAAACACACAGAATCATAGACCAACGATGGGCAGGTTTGTGTGCCAGGGCCTGGTATGGGACCAGGACGGCCGTGGAACAGGTGGCACAGAGAAACCAGTGCTGGCCAGTTGGCACAATCTCCTTCCACACTGGGATGGGATATACTGGACATCCTGTCCTTGTCAGTGGAAGAGCAGCAGGGGAATTTCACCTTCCCAGAGGAAGAGAAGGAGAGATCGAGTGGTGTCATTGGTCACCATGTTTGCGTTCATCTCTGGAGGTTTCAGCTCCGTTGACAGATTTTCTATGAGATCAAGGTCTGGAGACTGACTAGGGTTGCGATAGTTCATGGTGTTATATTTGTAAAGAAATTGTTACTTTGATGTAAAACAACCCGTTTTTGGTGTTTTGTTATAGTTGTTTAGATATTTGAGCTGTCACAAAAGCAAAAAAATATTTGTGTCAAAGTGAAAGTTATGCTTGAAATGTATCTTTTTGCAAAAAGCTGGTTTTCTCCCTTTTTTAGTCAGGAACTGATATTTTCCTGAAACTTACCGATGAACAGAAAAGGTAGAAACCAACTTTTATTTTGATGAAAGATGGGCATCTAAGACGGGAGTGTAATCTCTGGTAGGTTCCATGTTTATATAGGCATAAAACACAATATTCTGCGTGCCTTGAAAGATCAGTGAAAATAGTCTAAAATGGTCGTTAATGAAGGGGTTGTCTTTTGAAAAATGGCTGGCATTTGACGGAATGCACTACCTTGCGGATAATATGATTGTGAGCTACAGCGAAGTTAAAATAGCAACAGCGAAGCTCAGAAGGCTGAGTGGCTTCCACGGGCCGTGTTGTTGGTGCTTGAGTGTCCTTGAGCAAGACAATCAATACTTAATTGGTGGCGGCGTCCTTCACCTTTGCACACGTGTGTCTGGAGTTGAATGGATGGCTGAAGTTCTGCTGCAAACGTCGTCCTTTAGTTGTCAGTGATTATTTCAGCACTCTGCTATGGCTGCCCAATGACCAGCCAGTGACGTTTTCATGATTTCATTGTTTGTCCCTTCAGTGTTTATGACCAGAAAATGGGAGAAAAATCCACTCGGCACTCAAATGGTTTGAAGTTGGGTGTTTTCATGACGCCATGGACGTGATCCTGCCTCTGACCAGTTTGTGCTTTTCATTAGAACCTGCTGGGAAACAGCCATCACACACACCCTTCAGCATTTTCAGTGGCAGAATATCAGCAGTGTGAATGCTTGACGGTCCTGGCATTCACACAGCACTGTGAAACCGCTGTGAGGCACAGCTAATTTAATAAAGGCTAAAGGACTTTTTCCCACAGTCAGGGAGCCAAGAGGCTTCAAGGTGACATCATGGTGTTAGTTCTTTAAAACTGACTTTATGAAAACAAACAGCGACAAAAATACACGCCTGTCCACACGAGAATGTTCCCAGGTGGAAACAGTGAAGTATTTGATTTCCAGCCTTTCACCCACACAGCAACGGCGTTCTGGGTGTCCTGAAATGGCTTCCAGAGTGGGAAAACCAGACGACGACGCCTTGTCGTTGCCGTGTGGACAAGCAAAACACGACTTTCTTAGAACGGTGACATTGTCGCCTGACGCTGTCATGTGACCAGATGCGACCGGTTGTGTGCTGCTGCTGAAAAGCCAAGAAAATATCTGACTGGCATGACGCCCAGGCCACACTCTCCTCATATTTTTTGCCGGATACTTCAAAGTGGCTCGCAAAAGTAATTCCACTTTGTCGTCCATCCCGGCACGCGGAAGATTTCACACTTCATGGCCACGCCTTCTTTCTTTTTCTATAGTTTTGGTGTGTCACGCCAGCGTGCTTGTTAACAGCACCACCAGCACTGCAAGCATACCTCATGTATTACAGTCCTCGCAATATCGCAACATATCGCAATCGCAAGGTTCTCCTCTCATTCCGTGCGGAAGTGGTACATTTTTGCCTTCTTTGTCCTTCTTCCCCACTCCGTTTGAAACACTTGAAATTTAAAGTAAGCACATTGGAAAGGCTAACTAGTTAGCTCGGTAGCTTGCTGTGCTAGCGGCGGCCGTCTGTTATGTCCCCACAGCGATCCTGTAGCCTGTGCAATGTGATGTAAACAAAGATTAAAGTGTAAAAGTGTCTATGGGTCTCTAATAAGGTTAAAACATGAATTTAGAAAGGCTTAAACAGGTTTTCTATGCTCTAACTACAAAAATGATCTGTTCATTAATATTGAATCCTACTTTGCGGAAATTCTCTTATCATCGTTAATTGGTTTCGTTAATTGGCTAACCCTAACCCTAACCCTACCGCGAAACGAGGGACGGCTGTATAAGACAACAAAATATCAGGAGAATGTCGACTAGGCTGAGTCATGCCAGTCGAAACATTCAGATATTATGATGGCTGTCGTCAAAGTAGCGGTTAGCTTGTCCACACGGAAACGACAAGCTCACATTGTCGGATTTTGCCACTCTTGGAGGTCGTTTTCAAAAAATACTATTTCAGGTCACCCAGAATGTCGTATCATTGTGGGTGAAAGGCTGAAACCATAACATACTTTGTCGATTCAGCATGAATATGTTGCCATGTGGACAGCTTCTTATATTCAAGGCCGTCTTCCGTACGGTAATTACAACATAATCACTCAATGGTCCTCCCGTGTGTCTAATGCTTGGCGGGTGTTTAAGGTCCGCCTCTCCACAGCTGCCAATGCAGCTATAAAACATTTGACATCCTCCCAAAGTCTTTAACTCACACTTGGCAACTTCTTGCCATTCATTTGTATTCCAACAAGGGAAAGCGTCGTGATCAGACTGGACACTTGACATCCCGCCAACATCTTTAACCTCCCTGTCACCCTTTTACTCAGTGCGACTTGATTCTCTCCAAGTTTTGTCCCTGCCTGCCTCGCTCTTTCTCTTTGCTCCAAGTGTCCTCCGCGTTCTTTTGTGTCTGACCTGATAGCCTCTCGCCTCATCGCCGCATCATCTTAACGGGCTCCTCACTGGAAGGATTGCCACGGCTGACATCATCCCCCAAAAACTCATCCCACTCACTCGCTGAATCTCATTTGCCTTCTGCACTCGTGTGAAACTCCTCACCCGTGCGCACTCTGACTGTTAATGCGCCCCCGCCTTTCATCTGACTCGGAATAGTCGCCATCTGTGCATATAGCAGAAATCACTTCCTATTTGCTATAAAAACCAAAAGGTTACACCGCTTCCCGATGAGGCGTGTGATTACCTGTACTTTCCTCAAGATCATCCAAAGCCGCCCAAGTGTAAGCGGAAAAGAATTCATGTGTTCAAAAGCGTCCTTTTTGCATTGGTGGGGAAGTTCGCGTGGTGCATTGTTGAAGCTTGTGACAAATTCTTACCAGACACTCAGTTCATGAGACAAGATGATATGCGAGATTGGGTCTACGAGAACCACATGAGACGAGATTTTAACTTCACTTTTAAGAAAAGTACAACGAAAAAACAAACAAAGTGTAAGACAATATAATGCAATCTACTTATTTCATTTCTACTACGTTGCACTCTTCTGCACTCTATGTGTACGCTAGCAGCCCCGCCTCCACCCACTGAGACCGCACGACTGACAAAAGGGCTCACTCCGTTCATGCCATTCTTCTATGGGACAAATGTGCCCAGGTGCTAAAAGCAATGCACAGAGTGAACTCCCTTGCTGCCTGTTGGGGAGGCGGGAGACGAGGAAAAGACACGCATGCACGTGGCGATATGTTGAGGCCAGAAAAATGATCCGTTTTTTTTCATTTATTGTGTGATTAACTCTTTCATTACCAAAGATGCATTCATACGTTTTTATACACCCAATCTAAAAAAAATGTAGACATCTTTTACTTTTTTTAGCGCAAGAGGCAACAAGAGGTGATGATGCAACTCTGCACCAATGCAGGGGTGCATTTGATAAGAGCTTGGCAGAGATCTTTTCAATGGAAGAATCACACATGACAGGAAGGAGGAAGTGAGAGAGGCTGTAGGGAATTGTAGGGAACTCTAAACGCATGTACATGCACACACATGCGCCTCCAAATATGAAAACTGTAAATAGTTGGTGTTATATTTGTAAATTAATTGTTATTTTCATGTAAAACAACCTGTTTTTGTGTTGTATTTGTGTCAAAGGGAAAGTTATGCTTGAAATGTATCTTTTCACAAAAAGCTGCTTTTCTCCCTTATTTTTAGTCAGGAACTGATATTTTCCTGAAACTTATCTACTGGATGTTCTACTGCTGATCACTAAAGAACGCAAAAAGGTAGAAACTAACTTTTTTTCTTTTGGTGGGTTCCATGTAAATATAGACATACAACACAATAACCTAAGCAATCTCACTTTGCAGAAATTCACTTATCAGGGTCAGGTATGGAAGCAATTCATTGATTATTACATTACTGTACCTAGGAGACAACATCAGCCACTGTCCTGTTCACCCAGGGAGCTTGAAATACCCTGCTGCGTTTCCACCGCAAACATCCCGATCTTCGCTGAAATTGCTGAAAATTGAAACTGCACTACTTTGGTTTTCTGGGTACGTTGCCACCCAAAGTGGCTCGTACGTCTGGCAAAAGGTAATTACCAGCAAAGTGCATCAGTTTGGGTCCTGGTCAGCATAGGAAAGTACAAATGCTTTCATTGCATGCAGCTTTCACCATCAAGTGTGCGCGTAGCATTTTTATACTAACATACAGACGTAAACAACCACTCCGCCCTCAAATTTACCCTGCATCCTCTCCTATTCAACACTTAAACACTAACGCTTGTCCTCCTGACCGGTACCGGCGATACCGTGATGCTGCTGCATGGAAAGCAGCAGTGCAGCAGCAGCAAAGGGAAACTACGCAGGCAACACGTTGGCATCCTCTTGGGAGAACACAAGGGATTGATTGAAGTAGCTGCAGCCAGCGTGCACTTAGTTTGTCACCCTGTAAATCAAGCAGCAGGAAGAGGCGGCAGCTTTGACGTGACATCACCGTCGAGCTGTATAATTAAGCGCCAGCAGCCGTCACCATCAAGCTCGGCGTGTTTTTGTGAAACAATCAGCGTCTTTCTACAAACTAAACAGCCCAAATTGGAGTCATTATGAAACCATTAGGCTTTATTTTCCATGGCGCTTCTCCTGTGAGCTCGCCTCAGACTTATTGCAACATGAACACCTTTTTCTCTTTTTTACATGCCCAGTACACAAATGGACCTCTGCATTTAAGCCATCACAGCAGAGGACAGCCCACACCATTAGAGAGCGCCGTGGGGGCAGTTAGGCATCTTGCTCAAGGGCAGCTGAGCCGGAAATGCCTACGTCGATTATAGGAATTAAAGAAGGGCTCTTTTGGCCGCAGAGCCCCCCCTTGGCTATATAGCTAACAAGCTTGTGTGTTAAAAGTTTCCTATTAATCAAGTAGGAATAGGACCGCATAATCATGACGGGTCACAAGATCTCGTGTCACAAGATCTCACGAGAGTAAAACGTGAAAAGATTTCCCATTCAGAAAAAATATGTCCTCTGGGCACCAGGCCTGGGACGATAATTAGTCACAATAAATGAAAATGAACTTGACAATTTTGCCGGCCTCAATATATTGCCGTGCGTTTCCTCGCCTCCAAACAGCAGTGCTTTGCTTTCAGCACCTTGGCGTGTTTGTTCTGTAGAACAACGGCATGAACGGAGTGAGCCCTTTTGTCAGTCATACAGTCTCTTTGTTGCGGGGCCGCTAGCAGTGCAGTAGAGTGTAACGTAATAGAAATTCAACGAGTAATTTCAATACAGTGTTCCCTCGTTTAGGTTCCCGAAATAGCCTGCAATAACTTTACAATTATTACATATAATAATGGGGGCGGCATGGCTAGGTGGTAGAGTGGTCATCTAGCAACCTGAAGGTTGTAGGTTCGATCCTCTGTCAAAGCATCCTTGGGGAAGATACTGAACCCCCAGTGGCCCCTGATGCTGAGTCATCAGTAGGTAAATGTGCTAACAGTGCCAAAGCGCTACACAAGTGAAAGACCATTTAGCATTTATATGTTTTAAGGCTGGAAAACCCCTCACCATACACTTGATACACTTTTCTCAGACAGGCACTAACATTTTCTCACATTTCTCTTGTTTAAACACTCTCAAAAAAGTTCAAACCTTCGTTTGAACTTAAATGATCAACCTCGAGGTCGGACACAAGAAATGATTAAGTCACTCACGCGTATTTCACTCGTGTGGCCGTGCAGCGTTCTTGTATCCTTGTTAAAAACATATTTCTGCAGTACTCCTCCTTCGAACCGAAGATTCATTTGCAAGCTAGCAAGCTAGCAGTGACACAGGAGTGATTGATTGATTGACAATGGTCTACAGCCAATCAGGACACAGAAAACAATGGGCGGTGCAGACAGACGAGAGAGGGAAGAGAGAGACACTCAACTTCCCACAATGCAATGCTTCTTAAAGGGCCAGGCTCGGCCTGTAACGGCGTTCCAAGGCTGTAATAACAAAAAGAAGCACTAAAAAAATTCTGCAAAAGTGAACCGCGATACAGCGAGGGAACACTGTAAATTGTAAACTAGCACACAAAATGTCTTCCTCAGAAAGTGAATGTTTGTTTGCAAGAGAGCTCAGAAAGCAAGAGAGCGACGTATGTATGTTTTTTCCAGCAGGGGAGACGACGACAGACAAGCCAGAGAGATCAGTCGGGTAGAAAAGGAGAGTGCCACGGAGGATAACGGAAAGTGATAAAAGGTTAGGGAATGACCTCTTTTGGGGTAACATCAGGTGATTACCGCACACACACACACACGGTATGTCAGTAACAGGTTTAAGACGTGACATGGAGAGGGGCTGTGAAGTACTTGGACGGGGGAGCAGCTGACAGCTGGAGGGGACGCAGGAGGGCCGTTCCACGCTGCTAACTTGTCCCTAATACTTTGCTCCAAGGAGGACCATGACCACCGGTCACCAGGAGACGTCAGGACAAACTGCAGCGCAGACACTAAACGATATTTGTAGCTGGTGTTCCAAATGCTTTGGAAGACAAGCTAGCATACAGTCATGGAAATATGATGAGAGCACCCTTGTTTCTTAGTTTCTTGTTCATTTGAATGCCTGATACAACTAAAGCTACCTTTGCTTGGACAAACAGAACAATGGCAACAAAAATAGCTCAGAAGAGTTCCATGTTTTGGCAGTGCAATGCTATAGCTATTCATGGAAGAACTTTGGTTATTATGAAGAAAAGCATGGGAGTTGCTAGACATCACCTTTTAAAGGGAACTCTTATGAGCTATATTTGTCATCATCATGAAACAAATGTACCTTTAGTACCACCAGGCATTACAATGGACCAATAAACATCCTTTCTCCATGACTGTACATGTAACACACACAGCTTCAAGTTTTCACCAAATACTGACCAAAAAAACGACCAAATACAGGACAGTCGTCCCTCATTTAATCGTGGTTAATTTCCGCAAAACAGGATTCAATATTAATAATATGTTTGTAGTTGGAGGATAGAAAACATGTTTATAACTTTCTAAATACGGGTTTTAACATTATAGAGCCCTCTAGACATGAAATAACACCCCTACAGTCACCTTTACACCTAATTATTCTTTGTTTACATTACACTGTGGACGTTACAGTAACACTGCAGAGACATAACAGATGGCCGCTGTTAGCATAGCAAGCTAGCGAGCAAACTAGTTAGCCTCTCTAATTTACTTATTCTAACTTAAGAAGGTGTTTCAAACAGAGTGGGGAAGAAGGACAAGGAAGCCAAAAACTTACCACTTCCACACAGAGTGAGAGGAGAACCTATTTTTCCACTCCCTCTTAGCCATGGCACGTCCGTCTCAGCCATGGCATGTCGGCTGGGCTGTGCTGGCTCAGTAGCCAGTCTCCATGCAGTGTGAAAGGTGACGTAATCTCACGTCATTATTGATACCTTGTGGCCACAAAAGTACAAATAACTTTTTTTTTTTTTTTTACTAATAATAGGCCACAGTCAACCGCGAAACAGCGATCATTTGTTTAAGACAAACTCAGTTGGGTTTTCAGCTTTTAAGCTCATCAAGCAGCTACTTGTGATGCTGGGAAGAGTCAATAATCACTACGCTGAGAGGCCCTCAAGGTCCTTTCAAGGTCAAATAATAAATTGAATTTCTGGTTAATGATCAATTCAGCAACATAATTAACAAGGACAGAAAATGGATTGGGGAAAAGAAGATGGACGGAGTGGACCAAAGTACATGAAATACAAACGTTGCACTGTAACTTCTCAGTACTTCAAATGCACTCGAAAGCACACAGCCAACAATAAACATCAAGTCTTTCTCTCCTACAGCAGAAAAATGAACAAAATAATTCATAGCCAAGAAGTCACTTGGCCGACGTAGCCAAAGCGTGCCTGCACAAGCTGGATTCAGGGCGGACCGGCACCCCGTCATCTCCCCTCATTCATAATTCACACGGCCATTTATCACACACACACACACACACACACACACACACACGTATATACACACGCTTCCCGTGTGCACCGCTAATGAGTCACTGCAGCTGCAACACGGGACAAGGCGGGGCTGCATGTGTGGGAGTTTGCCATCCAAGTGCTGAATGTAAGTGAAGGCGTGCAGGTGAGTGCATGCGTCACCTCCGCAGCGAGAGCCATCCATCACAATCAGGAAAAGCAAGCGCGCACGTGCACGTCTATTGCTGACATTTTCTGCGCCCTTGATCACAAAAGGAGAAAAGCTTAGGCCGCATCAGTGAGTCACGCTAGCGGTTTATCACACAACGCATCCTCAAGGCCGCCGGGTCACCTCAGAGACATGTGACGACTCAACCGACGCTTCGCCAGAAGAAGAGCTCAACCTCGAGTGTCAACCGTGCAGGGAGATAAAGGGAGCCAAACAGTGGTCCATGCTTCTTCCACCCTTTCAAGGCTTAACGGTCAGAGATGGCGTCATGGAAGGGCTGCTTTTATGTCAGAATTCTGACATTAAAAACTCAAAATCATGTGACAAAAAACTCAATTATGACATAAAAAGTCCTAATTATGAAATAGGAAAGTCATCATTTTGAGATGAAAAGTTTAAATTACGAGATAAACGGTGGAAGTGAAGAGATGCAAACTGTGCATGTGCCAAGTGTGCCTTCCTCAAACAGTGGCTAAAAAAAACTCCATTGACAAATAAGGAACCCTACTTCACAGAAACTCACCTATCACTGTTACCTGCGATGCACGAGTGATGTATTTGTTAGAGAGATTACTTAATTTGTATCGTTATGTATCACACGTGCATTTGCACAAGTAAATGCATCCCATATCTTGGGTATTGTTTGAGGAAAGTCCATCACGGCACTGCTCTGTATCGCATATTTAAAAAAAGAAAACATCTGGTGAAAGGACGCCACTGCACGTCTAATGTCTACTCATCACGACTGTCAAATGAATGAAGTCAGTATTTCTGCAGAGCTTCTTATTTCTAGCTGACCTCCTCTAACGGCCATTAGCCTGGGATGCAGAGTTGGCTTAAGGAGCCTGTGTGTGTGTGTGTGTGTGTGTGTGTACGTGTGTGTGTGTGTGTAGCTGTTGTGTGACTATATGTGGAGCTGCACGTTGGCCCTGAACATGATGAACCTCAGCAGGACAGCTCCATCCATCTCCTGTCTAAAGTCTGCACTGTACATGTGTTTCCTTTCCCTCTATATAACACACATCATACGTCCTCGCCTCCTCCGTATGGATTTCCATCTACCTCGGTCTCCAAGGGGCAAGGGAGAGGGAGGGCATCACACTGCTGGAAATGTATCCAAGCACATCTTCTAAGTACTTTGCAAATGTGACAAATCAAAGGTTGCCGCACGCAAGACAGAACGAGAAGATTTCCGACAATTTTCCTGATCCAGAGCCAGTATTTTATTGAGAACCGCCTTAGAGGAAACAACAGACTAATGGATGGCGGCACTATATAGTATTACTGAAAAGTGATTTAGAAAGAGCACGTGGTTGTGCATGCCCACACTGCATGTGTAACACGAGACGCGCTGCCAGGTAAACCATGTTTGCACTTAAAAGGCCCCCTATTATGCATCGTATCGCCTTTTCATCAATATTATAAGAGCAACCAGGATGTCGGAGAGAAGGGTGCGACTTCTCTCCGGTGCGGCCGGAGTATGCGGCAGCCTATCCCAGCTGGCGTTGGGCAAGAGGGGGGGTACACCCTGGACTGGTCGCCAGCCGATCGCAGGGCACATGTCGACAGACAAGCATTCACACTCACATTCATGCCTTGGGGCAATTTGAGTGTTGCTCCCCAGCTCAATCGATCCGAATTGACTCTCCCCTCAGTTGGACCATCACCCCTAATTAGTCTACAGGTGGCGGCGGTGAGAGGACAGTGGTATCATTTTATACAACACGATGAAGGCCTACACAGGAATTCAAACAGCAACCTCTGGGATGGGAAGCAAGCGCTCTGCCACCTGAGCCATGTCACCTCTGCAGAATCAGCAGGGGGGCAGCAGTAGGGGGCGCCAAATAATTCATTTTCAATGGAAACATTTTCACTGAAAATATGAAATTACGCTGAATGTTTTCAAAAGCTTGAATAAGGGCCCGGCGATATCTCGATATTTCTTTTAAGCACGATATCAGAAACAAGCATTTCGTTCATATCGATATGGACTGGACTTGCGCTGTAACTCTTGATGCTTCAAGATGGCGGCGCCTGAGTAGCAGCTCGTTACAGCAGCTCTGTACTTTCCGCAGCGTTTTTAGGGTGGAATACTACTTTATTCGTACTTTATTGTTTTTTGTGCTCTTAAGCAAGTGTGCAGCTATGGATGCTGATCTTGTTACGTTTGTAGCTTTCCTCTTGCTTGTTGCGGGAGACCCATTCATTCACGGCGCCACACACCCCTTCGCTACGCCAAGCCACCGGAGATCCCCGCGGAGATACGGAGGAGGAGGACAGGCTGCATAGCAGCAGTAAAGCGCGGCAGCGGAAAAGACGATATAAAGCATGTTTGCTGTCTGTCATCATGCGGAGCGTTAGATCTCTCCCCGACAAGATGGACGTGCTAACATGGCTGCAGAGGGACTACCGTGAGTGCAGCCGGAGTAAGATGGAAGATTCTATTTTACTTTTTCTACATTGATTTCAAAAAGACAACGGACGTTTCAATTTTAATGAAACAACTTCACACGCATATTTGACTTTGACTTTGTCTAAACTCACTTTGTGGAACAAATATCGGGATATACTGTATATCATGCATCGATATTCACCCTAAACATGTCGGGATGTGAGTTTTGGCCCATCTCGCAATTGTATGCTTCCGGCATTCACATCATTGTCGAGACAGGCTGCAGAAGTGAGAGGTGTGTGTTGTGATCTGTATTGTCCACGCCTTGCACCTGTTCTGAAGGCCAAGTGATGTTAGTGCTTATCAGACAGATGCTGGTGTCGGTTGGTTGGGGACTTCACCAGAAAGCCAGCAGCGCAGCTGAGAGAGGTCTGCACTGACACGTGAATGCTCAGCGATGAGACTTAGCCAGGCTATGAAAAAGCAACTGTCTACTCTTGATCCTAACAAATCACAACAGTCAGTCAACAAACATCCCTTCCTGCACGGCCCTCCTGAATAAGAACAGGTAGTCCACACTGCAGCAGGTCTAAATGCCTGCAGCTCTATAAATCCTGCCACACCGTAGAGCTTTCCACCTTTCAGGAATCATGGCGCTGTGTGCACATCCTAAAGGTGACCCTTCGGTACTTTGGCCATTAGGTCCCTCTAAAGCATACCAGTCGATGGGGCACAGCACAGTAATATGTGTTTCATCGGGGGCAGAGAGGTGGCTGTAGGCTGCAATGACATTTAGAGATGAACTGTAATATACAGTAGAGTTGTATGTGCGGTATTACGCTATTTGTCTCTTTGCAGTGCTGTAACCTACCATGCAGCGACAGCCAGGCAGGGGATTAGTACTGCTATCTTGCAACAAAATCTTCAACGAACTGTAATGCCCATGCTTGTGCTTGAGGAAGGTGTGTTGTGTGCGTTGAGAATGTCTGTTGGCGGTTAAGACGAGCCGGGCACAAGAATAAACGTGCCTCTCGCCGTTTTTCACTCAGAACTTGCACAACGTCAGCAGGCATCGTAAAACGCTCGCTCACATTAAAGCGGTAAACCGCAACACGGTGTAAACACACACACCCGGCCTGAGTCGCACACAGCCGCACTAGCATGCTCTGCTAAACTAAGCTAACCCGCTAGCTTCCATTCACCCTCTGTAAGAAGAGTTATGCCAGCTTTCGCCGGTGGTTTAGGCCGCCGTTTCGACGTGTTTAGTTTGGGAGGGGGCCGGGGAAATACTTAAATAATAAATTCTGTTTTATTTTTTCCCAAATTGCGTTTTTATTTTTTATAATTCCGTCTTTTACCTTTTTGGGGTTCGTGAATAAAATGCCCATTTATTAAATGCAAAAATCCTTACATTTATTGCTGTAATACATCATTGGCTAATTTTGGCGAGTAACTGAGAAAGGGATGTAGCCTGGCTAACTATTCTATTGGGACGTCAGCCTCTGCACACATTGCTACAAAATCTTCAACAAACTGTAACGCCCGTGCTTGTGGGTAAGGAAGGTGTACAGTAGTTACTGATGCAATTCCAATCATGTTATTAATGTAAGATATTTTTTCATGACACCCTTATTTTGTTTACACAATTAGACAAGATGTGGCAAATAGTGCTCTTATTTTGAAGGCTGGAAGAGTGTCGTGTGTGTTGAGCATGTCCATCGACGGTCAAGACGAGCCAGGTGCAAGAATAAACGTGCCTCTCGTTGATTTCACTCAGAACTTTCATTCGCATTATGTCACTTTCCACGAGATTCCGCGTTTAACAGTAGATTCCGTTTTTATTTTTGTAAATTCCGCAATTTCCGCTGACGCGGAACTCATAGGGCCCTAGTGTTGGTCTAGAACTCTCATGCTGCTTTTCCACTGCATAGTACTGTCTTGTCTCGTCTCTACTCTCTTAGTTTGAGATGGCTGGTTTTCAACTGACAAAAAAACCCACGTCGCAATAAATACGTCAACGTGACACATTAAGTAGCAAACAATGAAAGAGGTCGACAGTCTCCTGTATTTACTTCTTGCCATTTGGCTTTGTGTCACTTCAAGGAGCCAAATTTGATCCAAAAGGAGACTGAGGGCAGCATGAAAATGGGCCCCTGCAGCAGAGTAGAGACAGTGCATTATAACACTGCAGCACTCAGAGCTAAGACTTTCTGTAACTAGGACGTTTTTTATAGGATGAAGTAGTTAACCCCCACCCCCTTGTGGAAAAGAACTAGCTGAGACCCCACAGACCAGAGGTCGCCAATACAACCTGTTGATCTTTGAGAATTTGCCAGTATATAGCGAAAATATCGGGAAATATCAGTGACCTGGACTGAAAAAGGTTGGTGACCACTGCCAAAGACTTACAAATCTGAAAGCGAAAGTGGAGTTGTATAAGTCACGCCCTCAGGAAACATCCCCCGATCAGGCCTGAATTGGAACTCCCAAGAGAAAAGGAAAAGAGGTCACCCCAGGAACAGCTGGAGAAAAAGCATAGGGGCAAAAGTATCAGAGTGTGCTCAGCTGGGGAGAGATTGAGCAAAAAGCCATAAACTATGTGAAATGGAGGACACTGGTCAGCGGCCTGTGCATCCAAGAGGAGCAAAGAGCTTAGGCTGCCCACAGAGCTGAGGCTAAAGCTAAGCTAAGCATGTGTCTTTACTTTTGTCATTTCTAAAAGAATGTCCTCAAATGTTATGACACAGCAATGGCAAATCTGCTTGACCAAAGAACGTGGCTTGGCACGTGAGGAACCCAGGATCACCAGGTACCACAAATAGTACCCCGCAGTACCCGATTAAGTCGAAAAACATGAGACAAGGAGGTAGCGTGCAGTGGCAAACGTGCATAAATTCCTCCACAGGCACAGATTAGAAGCTGTCATAGTTAGGAAGGGGGCACCGACTCCCATTACTGCCTTCCTATCGATGCGTTTGTCCATTTAGAGTATGTCAGCGATTACGTTGCTCACTGAAAACTGCTGAAAACTGCTGAATTCAGTCAATGTTAGGATGTCAGATCACAACTTTTTAGTCAAGTAAGAGAAATAGCCCGGATTCTTGACACAGGGACAGACGGTAAGGCAAAGGAGTAAGGTGGCCATCAAGAAAATAAAAGATGGCTAGTTCAATTCCCAGTTCCCCCAGACTGTAAATCTGGGACCAAGTCTTAATCCCATGGTGGGAAGGGAGCACTTTGAGCTAATTTCATGTGCTGCTCCTTTCCGTGCTGCATTTTGGCAGCCAGACGGCCTCATTTGTCTTTGTCAAGGTCACAGGTAGCAGCAATTATGGAAAAGGCTGCATCGGGTGAATGATCCATTGAATGACTGGGAGGACATCCCTACGGAGGTGGAGGGTGTAAGCATGTCGTACCAAGGTGAGGGAACAGAGCGCATTGCAAAACTTTAGTGCATGAGAGGCGCAATGTTAGCACAGAACTTTTTCATTGCAAAAACAAGACTCACCCAGCATCTGTCAATTTCAGATTGGTCATCTTAGATTTATTTGCCAGTGTGATTGATTGAAGAATGGCTTCGCTTCTTGTGGCTCCCCACTTTCAGCTTAGAATCATCCTTATTCTGTCCCCACCCCCTCGGGTCAAGGAAAGTGGGGTCACCAGGGCAATGCAACCTGTCATGGCTCCATCGATGCTTTTCCGCTCGTAAATACGTAAATGCCACCCTAATACGACGTGGACTTCAGGTGTGATTGTGTGCGACCTATAAAGACCACATCTACACTTGTGTCCTATGGTACAATATAATGGTGATACAACAGTTAGTATACAGAAATATAGGGGTACAAAAATCTATATATTCATTTTAAGTGTATGTGTGTGCTAGCAAGAAGGTGTGTATTTAGCATGCTAATATCCATCCATCCATCCAGCATGGCTGTAGTGACCATCAACCAAGCTCAAAGACTAGGCCGTGACTCCGATCCCATTTGTTCTATCAATCATCTTACATCATCATTTATTCGTAGTGAGGAGCTGCACATGTTATACTTTAAAATGTGTTTAATAAGTGTGTGAGACAGGAACGGTTCTGGAGCCGAATCTAATCTAATAATTACAACAATCACTTTCATTGCCAATGCTGACCCGAAATCGAAGAAGAACGTCAATGTCAAGCTAACAAGAGGGTTCGGGGGGGAGGAGTGAGACTTGTGTCAAAAATCGACATGTTTATGGGCGTCTCAATTACTCAGTTTTCTCGGGACGTTCTCCCCCCCACGAGTAGTGGAGATCTTCTGTATAGAAATGAAACGGGGACTTTTCAGTACAGTCGCTTAAAACGACACAGCAACGAAAACCAACAAGATCAAAGCCTGAGTTGAAATATCTTTGCTCTCCGAGTGAAAGTATTACTTGTATGTACCAGAACACAAACTACTCAAGTGTACTACTTTGCACAATCGATGTCCTTGTAAGTCTCTCTCTGAAAACGTCTCTGATCATAAATAAGCACAGTGATGACAGCCTCATTATTGGCAATCCATACCTTTCCATGCAAATAAAACAGCTGGCAGTCTGGTTGCTGACCGGGGGTGTTCGGGGGCCAGTGTGGGAAAGTATAACGATGGAGAATGTCTCCCATGAATCCCTATAATATGGAAGATTACCAAGTCTTTCTAATTAGAGACCACCCACGAGGCAAATGGAGGAGAGATCCGTTCGGGTGGGGGGGGGGTAAATACCCACACAGCAGTCGTGAAGCTGGCAAAGGTCACGCTTCCAATTTCAAACGCAATGTAAGATCATGCTCTACCTGGAGGCAAACATGAGTTGGTTCACCGATACAAGAGAATTGAATGAAAGTGCGTATTAGATCATCAACGTCGTGCTGCTACTGTTCAAGGAGTTCTCTTTCTTTTCAGTAGGAAAGTCCAGTTAGCACTGAAGCACATTTCATGTCTGTCGGTGTATTACATCGTTTTAACCCAAACATCCGTTCCCGTCTGGGATGCAACTATTTACTTAATTTTAATTTTTTTCAATCTGGCCCCCCAAAAAAACGTTCCCGTGTGGACAGAAACTAAATTCCACTCCTCCACACTTAAGTGTAATCTGCCAACAAAAGCTGCTTGTGTGAGTCATGGCTCAAGTCTCAAGGCTCCAGAAAGGTAACAAGTGCACGCTGCCGGCCTACTCAGGTGCCATCATTCCACATTAGGAACAAAAAGAAAGGACAAGACTGAGACAATCAATCGCATGCGCTCACTTCCCCAGGAAGCTGAGACAAATATAGTAGCCCCAGTTCCACTGGGGGACACGCACAGAACAACAAGGCCTGGCCTCAAACCTAGTTCCCTAAGGAGACAATGAGGACGCCGGACAATGAGGGATGTGTTGGAGGTGGTTCACCACAGAAAAAAACATCATCACTTCTGGTTTGCCCAGGAAAAATGCCAAATGATGCCACATGTATGACCCATATAATGTTTGAGCGATACACACTGGAACGTCACAACTTCGTGGATTTTTAAAAGCATGAGGAAATTCCAGGCACTAAAATGGAGGACCGGAGGAAACCAAAGTACTTGTTGTCAAAGACATCAAGGAATTGGACGGAGTTGATAATGACATCATCTCGACTAAAAGCAAATTAAAGACACAACTCACAAAGACTTCAAACTGCAAGTCAATTTTCTGCACATATGTGCCGTGTATCTGATGTTTTCATGTCAGTGTGAACACTACAATTCAGGTTTTTTCAAATGCGACTCATTCATATGTTCATATGTGGTAAAGCTGATATGTATCCCATCTACTGCAGTCTGGGTGTTTGCTGGTGTCAGGTTTGGGCAACATGTCAGGTTTTCATACGTCGCACTCACGGACTCCGTATGTGTGCGATGTGCCACACACGCACCCCTCATACAAAATTAGTGCAGCCAATGCACCTTCAGATATTTCTTACGTGCTCCATGCACGTCATGTAAGGGAGATGTGTGTTGCCCATCAATCGCAGGAAAACTATAACTAGCTATCTAGATGTGTCGGAGGGACGGCGCATTAAGCCCATACTCAATGTCCTTCCTCTCCCTCTCAGGCTTGGCCAAGGGGGGGGCAGGTTTTTGCGGTCAAACTGCTGTGAGTGACCACAATTCATTTGGGCTTCAAACCACCGGTCTCAAGGTCGGTCTTTAACTGCCAACACCAGTGAAACTCAACGCACCACAGACAGTCTCAACCTCTGCTAGGACGAGCCGAAAATGTCCACATGAAATGACTTTAGGTCTGTAAAGAAAACAATCCACATATAATCTCTGATGTTGAAAGTCAGCATTACTATCCGAATAAAGGCAGAAAACTTAAAATATCTTTTGTGTTGGGTGTATTTAGTGTTGGTGTGTGCCTAATGAGGCCACTGAGTGTATTGTAGGTCATCGCAATTTACGTCCCAGCCAGGCAAACGGGGCCTGGTTGTAATTGGCCAGCAACAGATCCTGGCTATAACGCTACCTGAGGGATTTACATCGACCGATCAAGACAGTGAATGGATTTCTTTCGTCTTTTTTTAACAGCACATGAGGAAAAACTCCCTCCCGACAGCAAGCTCTCTCTCACCGGCTCAGCAAATCTTACAGGGAGCGGATCAATCTTAAGATGGGAAGTGAATACACAGTGAGGGACCGATAAGGCTGTACAACACATTTATTCTGGGACTTACAGGGTAAAAAAAAAAAAACAGTTAGCAAGTGGCAAAAGATGTAGCCACTCATCAATCTTGAAGATGAGGCGAGGCGGAGGGCCATATATCACTTGCCCACCTGGTAAACAAAAAGGCACTTTGACTGCGCATCATTGCTTACATTGACAATGTCTAATTGGTGTGGAATTCATCCTCAGTGTGAATCTACAAAATCCAACGTAGCGTTGCTGACACTTTGCATAAATATGTTATATATTGATTGTAATGATGTTCTACACGGTTCGATTTTTGAAGGCAGAGCAAACAAACGCTTCCCGAGGTAGATCGTCGACTTGGTTCAGTATATTTTTCATCCAAATAGTAGTCATGCCAAATTGTTGTGTCGCTGCTGGATGTTTACAGTATCAGAGTGATACTGTAAGTTTGTTTTCTTGATGGGTGGACGTCCACCTCAACTTCTTTTTTTTTTTTTTGGTAGTGTGCTTTTCACTGATGACTGCTTTGAAGGAACATCTTCACAAGAAGCATTTGGCTTGAAAGTACGCATTTTGAAAAGAATGTTATTCTGCCGGCGGAATAGTACCGGCCAGTACACAGTACACAGTACAGTACAGAACCACCACTACGTCGCCACAGAACAGAGTAGTACATAATGTCACAATGTCTTCTAAAGACTATTCCATGATAGCGACAAGGCTGCAAAGCATTATACACGTTATATAAACATCTTTTCACAGGCATATCTTGACGAATAATTGAAGGATAAGCAACACTTACCATTCTGTGTTTTGAAGGTGACCAATCTTCATCTCCATGTCTTAAGACTTAAGTCCATGTTCTGCAACTTCTCTATTTCATCTCCAAATGTTTCTTCCTTCTTCTCTCCTTGTAAACTATTGACAGATCTCTCAAATCTTCACTATGATCACTGTAAACATCCGCTGTCTCGTACACCGCTATGTTTGTTTACCTGAGTGATGGTACTCCGATGACATCACTTTCGGAAATGAGACCGTACAGTAAAAGCTAACTCGTCCTCGCTGGTGCCATGAACTATAAACATCATTTTTGCAAATTTACCATTCGCTTTTCAAAAATCAAACAATGTACACCAGGGGTCACCAACCCGTCGATCGCAAGCTACTGGTTGATCTTTGGGACTTTGCTCGTCAATCGCGAGAATATTAGGAAAAAAAAAATGATTACGTGGAGGGCACGCATTTTGACCACTGAACATGCCGGTAAGCCTCGCCACCCTCCACGCACGCAACCCGCAAGCTCCAGCCAGGAGCCCAGTTTCCAAAACCAGAGCGGATGTATCAGTGCACATAGACCAGATCGCATCGCCGCACAAGCATGCAGAGGTTAAGCGAGGGAGAGAGAGTGAGTGACAGAGTGCAGCGACGTGTCTGTGCACACATCAGTAGTTATTGCACGTTAATATGGCTCAAAATCTGTCTTTGTTACCTCAAAATTAAGGCACAAATATACTATAATTCCATAGACGTGCACCTCCCAGAAAATCTTCAAGCTGCAGCTCGTTAGGGCTGCATTGACCGGTCTCTCTCTCCTCACCATCGCTCGCCCACGACACTGAGCCAACAAGCCAAGATGTACTTTGCCCACAGAGCCCATGACACAAGCCCGAACCCAACCAAGAGCCACTAAAGTAGAGGTAGCCAAAGTGCGGCTTAGGGGCCATTTGTTGTTTGCATCACTGTAGAAACAAAATAAAATGTAAAAAACTGCAAAAATCGTTAAAAAAATAAAGCAAAAGGCACCAACACCCAATAATAACACAAAACTATTTAAATACAAAGCTTTATATCCTGGGGGGGTAGATCTTGCGCAGGTTCATCAGGTTCATGGCCCAGACCGGGGATCTTAGTCTCACAAAAGTTGGTGACCGCTGATGTAGGACATAATTACAACGTGGATGAATCATGTCAGGGACCCTTTAAAGATACCCGGGTAGCTTGGGGGTAAGTAAGCCCAAAGCAAGGATTAGACGGAGAGATGAAAGCAAAGCTGCAGTTTCATTAATTTGTAACACAATCCTTGGGGTTCAGATTAAAGACTAAAGAGACTGGACGCATTGAGGTCGGTGATGACGGTAATAGAACAGGCCATCAGGGACAGGCTACAGACAGACTACATAAAGGTGACTCCTTCGAGACACTTCTTCTAAGGACAACCATCCATTGTGTGTAACGCGTTGCTGCAGACTATTTGCAGCAACCACTGTTAAACGATTGGAACTGCATGATAGGAATACAGTGACTCTATGACACGTAAGATAACTCCTCTAGTCCTGAACACACTAACTGTAACAAACACCCAAGTTTGACCCTAAAAGTCAAATGGTCTTGAAATATCTCACACAGCTCAAATCCATTCATCCATCCATTTTTCATCCTGCGTGTCCTCACTAGGGTCACAGGTACGCTGGAGTCTATCCCAGGTGGCCTGGACTGGTCACCAGCCAATCACAGGGCACACATAGGCAAACACCCATTTACACCTATGGACAATTCAGAGTCGTCAATGTAAGGTAGTATGCATAGTTTTGGAATGCGGGAGGAAGCCGGAGTACCTGGAGAAAAGCCACGCGCAGGGAGGCCGTGCAAACTCCACAGAAAGTTGCAAACTCCTGACTGTGAGGCCAACATGCTAACCACTAGGCCACCGTGCGGCCCACAGCTCGAAATGCCCATTGTAACTTTAAACCGTTTAGCCGAATCACCAAGAAATTTGGAAGACACCTTCAAGCCCGTTTGTAAACTTTGAGCAGGATTCATTAAAACACATGGACGCCATCAAGAAAAACTCTTTGCAGGGGACGAGCGAGACTTGGCACCAAATTACTGATTAGTCATTGACCGTTTGTCTAATGACTAGAAAACTTTGAGGACATCTGTATTACATGTATGCTAGCAACCCAGTGGGGGGGGGCGCCACAAACATCATTTACAGTCATGTGAAAAAACTACCACATCGATGACATTAACAAGCTGTAAATTTGACCTACCTTTGAGCTGGTCCGCCACCACACTTTGTCCAATTCTCTCATTGACCTGTCCATCTTCATGTTGGTAGCGGTCGTCCAGAAAGTTGGCGGTGGCCTGCGAGAGATGGACCTTCCCGGCTACACCCAGCTGCTCCATCAGGTTGGCCAAGTTGACGTCGTTGGACCAAACATCAAACTTGAAGCGTTTCATGCCCAGGATACCGCACAGGACGGTGCCAGTGTGGACGCCCACCCTCATGTTGACCATCTCCCTCTTCTCCTGGCAGAACTGCTCGATAGCCTGGATCATGCCCAAGCCCATCTCCACACAGCAGTAGGCATGATCAGGCCTGGGTTCGGGACATCCAGCCACACAGTAGTAGCAGTCTCCTAGGGTGCTGATCTTCTCGCAGCCGGTCAGCTCACACAGCCGATCAAAACGTCCGAACAAGTCGTTAAGAAGACCCACGAGAGCGTGAGCAGATTTGTTGGCGGACATTTTTGTAAAACCGACAATATCCGCAAAGAGGATGCTGACGGGCTCCATGCGTTTCATGTTGAAGGGCCTGAAGATGATCTGACCTCGAGGGATGGAGGTCTTCTTGTGTTTATTGCTCTTGGGGCTGGAGATGACAGCGGCCGCTCCGCTTGTGGAGTACCGTTTCACGGAACTGTCCCCTATGTCCTCGTCACCCTGCTTCATCAGTTCGTCGGCCACGATCCGGGGCATGACAGAGTGGATCATTCGCTCTTTTAAGGCTTTCTCCACCTCCAGGTCCTTGCCGTGCATGATAGCTTGTCCTACTTTCAGGAAGGTACTGCGCGACCGCACCTCGGACATGATGAACAGGTGAATACCAATGGCGTGGGCACACAGGTGGAGCAAGGCTTTGGCCGGTCCCAACCAGCGGAGGGTAGTCCAGTCTTTTTCGGGGGTTAAGCTCAAACTTCCTACTGTCTGGGTTACATGGAACCAGCCCAAAATCTCAAAACAGACAGAGTAGAGGACCCCGAGGAGGACGGAAGCAAAGAGTCGGACATGAAGGACACTGTATAGCAACAGGAGGACTTCAATACAGAGTGAGAAGGTGCCGACAGAGGAGATACAGACAGGCCAAGCGCTAGCCCCTACAATCTTTAGGTAGGATAGGTTGCGTGCAGCCCCACTGAAATCATCGACCTCTATCACATCAGTGAGAGTTTCTCGATCTCTGAAGCCTGACGTCTGGATCTGAGGGGCCAGGGTCAGCATTAAGGTGACGACAATGAGCAACAGGGATGCTTGATTGTAGCAGCGAGAGTAGAACTTTGTAAACGTTAGCAGAAAGAGGAGGAGGCAGAAAAGGAGGAAGGTCGCAGTGGGAATAAGAAATGCTATCCTGCTGCAGCGGGACGTGTTGGCGGCAAAGTAAAATCCCCAGAGGAGGGCGGTGGTCGCCAGGTAAAAGAGCACGTAGCGGAAACGTCGTTGAGTTTGAGGAAAACAACGTTCCCTGCACGCTTCCTCCAGGATGGAGGAGTCAAACTTTGGGTCCCAGAAGTGACCGGCAGACCTCTCGAAAAGTTGAGGCACCCTCTTTTGCGAGCGGTAGCTCTTGACAAACGTCCTCTTGACTCCAGACTCCCCAGAGCTACAGCTGGATGAGATGCTGTACTTGCAGTGCTTGGAGCCCGCCATGAAGGCTCCGCCGATGGAACCCAGCGGTCCGCCCCCCTGCTTGTGTTTGACGCTGCTGCCGATCCTCACCGAGACGCCCCCTTCGCCACTCGAGTCACAGCTCACCTCTGTGTTGTGAGGCAACAGTTGCTGACGTTGGGGGGACGCCATGTTGTTGTGTCCAAAATCTTCGGCAATGAATGATAAGAAGTCTTACACGTGAAAGGCAAAGACTTTTGAGTGTCACTCCCCCTCAGTGAGGAGTGCGGAGCTTGTGGAAACTCCACCTGACCTTCCCAAGATTTTGACTAATCCAATGGCTCACTTGACGTCAGTCCCTGCATCCCTGCGTGATCCCGTTTGTTTTGACGCACTGCTAGGCCCGCTTGCTGCAGACCAGCGTGGTTTCATTCATTGGGTGAGCATTTAAGGGGGAACAAAATAAGAGATTTTGGTGAATTGTTGATTTGATTTGATCAAGTAGCCCTTCCAAAATCGTAGCAACTCAACTTTGAGGCAACTCCAGCATCATTATTTCTAGGCTTAATCAGGGTATTCCCATGGACATATCCTTGTCTTATCATGTCTTTCCACTACAATGAGTCACCTCTGCTGTGTCTTCAGGGACGAAGGTCAAATGGAGAACATTTTTTTACATTTTTTGTTTCCTCTGTGCAAATGTGCATATGCACATGAGGCTCCTTCAACTAGTGTCTGGTGTGCAAAACAAAATAATCCAATCCTCTGTCATCCCTGAAGTTAAGTTTGCTTGCAGATGACACACAAAAAAAACAAACTCCAAAGAGAAAATCTAATTTAATGAACAAATCTCCAGCTGTACTCCTAGCGCCCCTCCCTTCCACACCACAGTCCCACAGGTCAAAACCGCAACAAGGCTGCCTTCATCCATTAATTGAATTGGAAGAGATGCTATTCATACCTGCAGTCCAACATGAATGAGGGACAGGGCGGCTTGCATCGCTCCAACCTTCAAATCAAATGCATCCTGCATCCTCATCCACTGCGAGATGGGATTGTTTTCTCGCCGCTTTCCGCCCACATCCTCCCCGTCCTGCCTGCACCTTCGTGAGACATTGTGTGAGCTTCCCGGGCAAAAGCATTTTCAGACTACTGATAGGCGTGTGTGTGTGTGTGTGTGTGTGTGTGTGTGTGTGTGTGTGTGTGTGTGTGTGTGTGCATGAGAGACAGAGAGAGAGAGAGAGAGAGCGAGAGAGAGATAGAGGGGAGGAATGAGTGTAAAGTAAACTCACTTCACTTCCGACCATTCCTTTCAAAATAAAGCACGTGTGAATCAAATATACCACATATTCGCCAAACTCTCTTCTTTCGGCCGGACTGCGCCAGTATAAACAACGTACAAATCACGACGTAGCAGAACTCGACTGCTTGTCTGTATACGATAACGTTTCTTTTGACGTTTTTGCCACACATTCCGCCACAACGGAGTCTCACAATGCTAGCATTAGCATCCCGGCGTCTGGCTGTAAAGTAGTGACGTCTTCTTCTCGGTCCATTTGATAGTTGGACATGCGCATTGCTGACACCCAGAGGACGTTAGTGGTACTGTAAAGCACCATTTTGTGCTCATTTTGTGCATGCGAAGCGCTTTATTGTTGGGGATGACTTTATATGGATTAAATTGGAATTCAAACATCGAAATCGTCTAACTGTGGCACTTTTACACACATTTACACCCCCCCCACACACTCCAGAGGGACTTTACTTTGAAAAGCTATCCCACAGCTTGGCCAGTGCAAGCTTAACTGCTGTCTGACGTGTGTGCATATGCATGCAGAAGACAGACCCACTGGGGAAAAGAGGGAGTCTAACAGTCTATTATTATGGAGAATAAATGTAAGAATCGATTACAACACTGAAAGGTACAGTTTAAGTAGGAGTTTGGAGGGTTTTTGTGGTGAATGATCTCATCTTGGTAACTGCATAATGCATCAATTGTGGAGAATATAATGAATTCATCATTATATTCATTATATTTGATAACCTAATACTAACTGATATCCTTAGATGTCACCCCCCTGATGCCCACCACTCCTAAGTGACGTTACGGCAGCCTTAGTTCTATTATTACTACTTATCACTCCCTCACACCCATGAATGCACCACACACACTACCCAACACACAGATCACTTCCAGTCACTGCAAACTGGTGCTGCAATGCAGGTCCAATAAATAAAAGCACGCTTTTAAAAAGAAACGTGAGAGACTGCGTGGCACCTCGAGCTATTCACACACACAGACTGAGCTATGGCTGTGGCGAGGACACTATAAAAAATGAAAACGCATCATCTTGTCTGTCTGGTTTTAAGCCAGAAAAAGCACCAACTCTAATTCGGCCTGGTCAATCGGAAACCTTTATTCTTGAAGACTCAAACGGGTCTAGTTAGAATTTATTTATTTTTTAGCAAAACAGAAAGGGACACCAATCCAAATCAAATTCACAGGTCAATGAAGATACTGAACAATACCTTTAAAGACACAACACATCACTGTTAATTGCTGCCTGCCTTTCAAGGGGCCTTTTTTTTTGCACTTTTACACAGCACACTCTAGTGGACAATTATAAAACTGCAGTGTAAACTCCCAAAAACACATCCTGTCAAACACACAAGAAAAGAAAATAAGAATTTTTTTAAAAAGGGGGGGGGATTCCTTCAGCATTTAGATGTGACGTTTAGATGGGAAACAGTGGGGTGGGGGGGGGAGACACGCACGTATTCCCTTTCATCAATGAAATGCAGGCTTGGAACAAAGTCTGCTCCTTATCCACTTACCTGCACCACTTTCTATTTCATACACAAAGCCAGAAAGTCCCTGCGTTCCCTGAACGCCTCACACTGTCACAAGACAGGAAGTTACTGCACATGCCCAAGAAATCTCTGGAAAGAACACACTACCAGGAAGTTGACTGAGGTTGAGGTAGGTTTACGTTCGGCGTCTTCTTTTCACAGAGGTCAGGGCTCAACTTGGGAGTCTTCGGGCCCTTTCACCCTACGTTGCTGCCTTACACCCCACTTTGGCAAAAGCGGGCATGAGACATGGCCTACTTCAATGCCCATTTGGAAGGTCGACACACACGCACACACACGTACACACAATAAGATCAATAAAGAGATTGGTAACACGCAGAATAAATGGAAAAAAAGGAGCTAAACACGTCCTTCAGGTGTGGTTCTTTATGGTCGTTCAGCCAGAAAAAACATCTGGGAAGCTTATCGACGAAGGAAAACATTATTCACAACACAATGATGCCAGATGATATAATATAGTAAAATAAAATATAAAATATAGTAAGACCAGGTGTTAAAAAGCAACGCACAACAAACAAACCCAACCCTGAAGACTCAGATGACCCTGAACCCTGACCTCTGCTTCCATCACATTTGGCAGGCTGTCAACAACCAAAGCCAGCAAGCGTGTACGAAATAATTGGCTAATTGGACGGCAAGTACTGTACATCGTTACGATTGGCCTTTTGAGCATTCATTCTCAAACTGTGGCGGGAGTACCGCTGGTGGTAAGCAGGCTTCATGTAGTAGACTATTTCATGCAAATGAAATATTAGAGATACAAACACATGAAATCACTGTACAAATACAAAAAAGATTCACTGAAATTGAATTGAAATGGTTCATGTTTAGCTTCACACGCCACGAGCCAATTACTTGCAAGTACAAACCACAAAAGTGTGAAGCAAAATATTTTTCAGGCGGTATTTGATGTAACAAATGTAATTAAATTTAAAAAAAATAAGTTTTGAGAACCATTTCTCTCGAGCGTGCAAGGTTGACTGTAATCGAGGTTTGGATGCAAAGCTACAGTGTGATGCTAAGCAGAAGTAACAAAAACGGTGGTACTTTACAAGTAATAGATTTCTGAGATGGTGCTTGTAAAAAAAAAAATTAAGTTTGAGAATAATTTCAGTAGAACATGCAAGGCTAATTGTCGAGATTTGGCTGCAAAGCTATACCGATGCTAAGCGGAGGTAGCAAAAACAGTGGTACTTGCCGAGTAACATTTTTGATACAGTACTTCTTGTGGTACTTGTAAAAAAAAATGTAAAAATAAAATAAAGCTTGAGAACCATTTCTCTAGAACATGCAAGGTTAACTGTAGTCAAGATTTGGATGCAAAGCTACACCGTGATGCTAAGCGGAAGTAGCAAAGACGGTGGTACTTGCCGAGTAAAGTATTTTTGAGATGGTACTTGTAAAAAAAAATATATATATATATTTTGAGAATCATTTCTCTAGAACATGCAAGGCTAATTGTTGAGATTTGGGTATGAAGCTATACTGGGATGCTAAGCGGAGGTAGCAAAAATGGTGGTACTTGCCAAGTAACATTTTTAAGGTGGTATTCGGAGTAAAGAAAAACTTTTGAGAACCTTTTCTCTAGAACGTGCAAGGTTAATTATAGTCACGATTTGGATGCCACACCGGGATGCAGTAGAAAAAGGGGTGGTACGTGCCATGTGAAATATTTTTGATGTGGTTCTTGGTGTAAGAAAAAAAGACAACCACTGCTCTAGAACACGCAAGGTTACAGTAACTGCAGTCAACATTTGGATGCAAAGCTACACCGGGATGCTAGGCGGAGGTAGCAAAAACGGTGGTACTTGCCGAATAAAATATTTTTGAGATGATATTTGAGGTGGCTTGAGAACCGTTTCTTGAGAACATGCAAGGTTAAATGTAGTCGAGATTTGGATGCCAAGCGAAACCTGGACGCTGTAGCAAAAACGGTGGTACATGCCATGCAAAATGTTTGGTGGTTCTTGGTGTAAAACAAAAAAGTCAACCACTGCTCTAGAACATGCAAGGTCAACTGCAGTCAGGATTTGGAAGACATCCCAAGCACAAGCGTGTTTAGCACCCACAAAAAAGGCAAGCGTGTTTAGCACCCACAAAAAAGGCAACTTCAAAAACGACTGAAGCGTCTGGAATCAACCTGCTGTGACACAAATTTGCAACACCTGTTTCCACTTCCGATTTTATTCACATACAAGGGAGCTGGTATTGGATTGATTTGCAATCTGTTTTGGTTTTTTCCCACATCAGTACCCCCCAGCCCAGAATCCCATGCACAGTCCTCTGCTCCAAATAGAGCAGAGTATTTGAACAAAACTAATCAGCATTTGTTTCCTTAAGCTGCCTTTATCACACAATTGCCCGCCCCTCCCGCTGTCTGTCTCACCCCCACAGTCCCTAAATGCATCTTCTGAGGAAAATAAAACGCTACTATCCTTTTTTCCCTCAATAATACGAGCCTTCTGAATCACAGGCCCTTCGTCTGAGACCTTTTTTCTTCACCTCCTCCGTTCCTTCCTTCCTTCCTCCCTCCCACTCAAGGTACCTCCTCAGTTCTTTCGGTAGCGGTTTTTGGGCTTCTCCCCGCAGCCGGTGACCTCACAAGAAGAAAGGCCGGGCTGTTTGCCAGAGTTGATGCTGCTCAGGAGGGCGGGCAGCTCATTGGTGATGGCCTTCTCGATCTTATCCAGCAGGCAGCCTCCGATGTAGGAGCACTGGGACGAAAGCGGTTTGAAGTTGGTGACCGGGTTGATCCCGAAGAAGTCGCGGTAGGCGTCGCGGTTGGGCAGGTCGAACTTGCTGACGTTGGTCTTGGCCAGGATGGATTTGAAGATGTAGAACTTATCCGGGTCGTCCACGATCTCCTTGAAGACGAGCTCCGGGTCGCTGAAGAAGCTCATCTTGTCCTTAAAGGTCTGGACGTAGCGGTCCACCAGGAGGCCGTGGATGCGAACGCGGATGCCGTGTTGGCGGATGAAGGCGATCTTGTTCTCCATGCGGTTTTCAATCACCTGGTTGAGATCCTCCAGGAGGGAGATCTCCTCCCGCTTGAAGAGCTCGCGGCTGGTGTCGGGCGCGTAGTCGTAGGGCCAGAAAGAGCTGACGTAGACTCGGGGGGGTTCCGTCACGTTGATGAGCGGCGCCAAGCTCCAGAAAAGAGCTCCGTAGACTCGCATCAGGTCCTGGGTGGCCAGGTTGTCGGCCTTGTTGAGGATGATGCGGATCTGGGACTCGCGGCCCTTGAGTTGGCGGAACAGCATCTCTAGCTCCAGTCCGACGTCCAGCTTGGTGGGGTCGAACACCACAAAGATCAGATCGGCGCGGTCGATGAACCACTGACAAACATCGTTGAAGGGGTAGCCTGGATGGAGGAGAGGAACGATGTCACCGATGTCTCCACCAACGCACCAAATCCCCAAAACTGGCTTTACCTCTCTCCTGTTGCTTGCGGTTCTCTATGATTCCGGGCGTGTCCACAAAGGTCACGCGTTCCAGCAGCTTGTGGGGCATCTCAATTCCGATCAACTTTTCCAGGAAGTTTTGCCCAAATTTCTCCAGGGGGGAGAAGGACCGAGAGCTGTCTGCCGCCATCACGATGCCCTCGACGGAGCGGATCTTCTCCCCGTGCATGATGACGGTGAACTCAGAGGTAGTAGGCTCAGCTCCTGCGGATGAACAACCATGAATGCATTTGTCTTGAATTCTAGCCGTGGGTGGAGTGACGGCGTAAGAACCTGTGTAGAGCTGGTAGGGGCTGTCATTCAAGCCCAGGAGGTAATTAATCATGGAGGACTTTCCTACGCTCCACGGTCCCAGGAACAGCACCATGGGCTTCGATGTGATTTCTCCATCTGTGGGGAAATCATAAATGCACCGTCAGGGCCGATGAACACCGAGACCAGCAAAGCACTGCAGGTTAGAGTGAAATGTTGACTGTGGACTTCTGCAGTTCAGTCAAATACAATGTTTGCGGACTTTCTAACTCAGTAAAGGATAACTTCTACAGGCCATTGAAAATGTAGCAGGGACGTCAAGAAGCACAGTCAGACGGAGCCCTTTATAGGGCAAGGAAGCATATCTGGCAACTTCAGCTACTGTGGCAACGCACACCGGATCCTCTCTGGTGAATAAATACGGTATGTTCGATCGATGAGTGTCAAAGCGTGCTAACAAAGTTGGCTTTCTTCATACATAAAATTGCACAGATGCACAATATCTTTTTTTTTCCTAACAGATACCGATAACGTTCTGCTTCCCAAGACCGAAATGGTACTGATAACTTTTTTATAGCTACTTTTTTGAAATGTAGATTTAACTGCAGGACTGGAAGAAACAGTACCCATTGATTGGTCCTCATGAAATATCACGACATTACTACTACTACCAGCACGTCTCTGCTATACGGAGGGGGAGGAGCCGCCTGCCGTGGCCCAGCAAGGTGCACTATATTCAGACACACGCTTCCAGCAGCCGGTGTGCTGCTACGGTGGTCAGGAGAACCGGACTCTAGAGCGGGAAGAGAACTATTCTGTTCGATAGAAACATCTGAATGTAAATTCAGGTCATAAAGGAAATAAATACCTTTAAAGAATCATGATATTATAAAATGTTTATTCAAACCAATTCCCAAAATCGTGCCCTATAAAGGTTTTTATTCTAGAGCAGCGTTTCCCAAACCTTTTGCGCTCAAGACCCAAATTAGAAACAACAGAGCCAAAGTGATAAGATATCAATATGAATGGAATAGATCAAAGCATCTGACTAGTACAGTCAACAAGCCCAGTTTGGGAAACGCTGATGTCGAGGAGAGGGGGACAGGAGAGGTTACGAGCAAAGCCAAATGATTCCAGACCTGACAGCATTAAAAAAGCCTAATTACTGTGAATGCTGCACTATAGTGAAGAAACCAGTGGCTGTACACCAGAGCCGGCTGGCCCAGTAGGCTATGCAGGCATCTGTTCAGCGTGCCGCGGCCACCGGGGAGCACTACCAATCACTTAAAAAAAAATCACTTTCCATATATGATATAATGATATTAAAAGTGGGTATTAGGTAATAGTAGTTGGGTAAAAGCTCACATTGATTGGAAACGTAAAGCAATAAGTGGTTCAAAAACGCGTCATTTTGTTCCAATATTAGGCCATATTCAACCACAGAACAGCATGATTTATTCATCAAGTGCGATTTCTCTGAATATACGGTAAATAGGAAATCTGGCCCGGGCGCCACGTAGGGTCCGGCCGGCTCTGCTGTACACTCAAGAGCACACACTTCCAATGCAAGCAGTGCTTTTTGTTTTTTTAGCAGCATTACGGAAGGGGGGATGTTGTGTTTGGAAAAGCCAGGGGTTGTGTAAGTTGACTTTGGCCCCCACCTGAATGAATGCAGCCAAAGATGAGCAACACTGTTGTGATGCTGCACTCCTCCAAACCCATTCATACTTCTGCCGGAAGCCGGAAGCGCACATGCAACCCCCACCCTCGCACATTGTGCACCAAATAGGTTTGTCGGCGCTACTATTGGCCACAACATTAGGTACACCACTAGCGTCAGGTAATTATTACCATTATTGCGCTTGTGGTGTGAGAGTAAGACAATGATGAGGGGGTGTACCTATTGTTGTGGCCCACTAAGTGGGGTGGCAAGGAAGGGGCGGTGCCATGCACAGATAAGCCCCACCCACACCCACCTGTGGCTGCGTCCCCCAGGGTTCGTCCAGGGTAGGCTGTTAGATGAGGGGATGGGGGTGGGAGGTAAGGGAGAGTGAGGAGAGCACGGTGAGGGAGGGAGTATGGATGGGTGGGTGGGAGATCCTGGCTGGAATATACTTGAAATGACTCAGTTGACGTGTGCCCCCCCCCAAGCAAAAAGGCATTTAAAAATAGAAACTTTTTCATTGGAACTTTGGAAGTGGAATGAAATGGACGTAAATATGACAATAATGGATTGGCTGAAGGTGTGAAAATGTGTCCAACCCAAACAAAACAGACCCACGGCCGACCCCCAAGCCTCAGCGCTACCTGAGATCTCGTGCTGCCTCAGCTCGTTGTACTTGTAGGCCTGCTCCATGGGCTTGATGGAGGTGTGGTAGATCTTCCGCAACCGCTGCAGAGCCGCTGCGGGACAAAGACGTCAACGTAAGAAACAAGCAGCAAATAACAATGTATGCATGGACTGTATATATACAGTATATATACGGTATATATATATATATATATATATATATATATATATATATATATATATATATATATATATATATATATATATACCGTATATATTGCCCATACACGTGCGTGTGTGTACATTTATTTTGTGCGGTATATATTGTAATACTACATATTGTAATATTACTTTACACTAACTTACTTATCCACATTATTTTATTTTATTGTATTTTAATTAAACTTCATTTTTATTTTATTGTATTTTATTGATTATTTGCAGGCTGGGTGTTCTACGTCAAGAGGAAAACAAAATGTGAAAATGTGAGCATGGCTATTCTTGTTTTTTGTATGCGTTGTCTCATATTACATGATTGATGCTCAATAAATGTTTTTTTTTTTAATGGAAAGAAAGAAAGAAAAAGAAACAAGCAGTCTGGTCACTTTCAATTTTATTTTAATTTAGTTTTATTTATTATTTCTTTGATTTTGTTTTGCAGGGTGGGCTGGCGGGTGGGTATTCTCTGTTAAAAAGGGAACAAATTTGAAAATGTGAGCATGGCAATTCTTGTTTGCTTCAAGATTGAAGAGTTTTATTGTCATGTGCACAGTAAAACTGGTGGTTCTGCTATGCAATGAAATTCTTGTTCTGTTCATTCTCCCAGAAAAAGAAAGAAAAACACAAGAAAATGAATAAGAACATCAGAAACATAACATTTTTGTACACATTGTCTCATATTACATGCTCAATTACAAATAATTAAAAAAAGAGAAAAAAAAACAGTCTGGTCATTTTTTATTTAATGAAATTGTTATTGTATTTTATTTCTTATTTTTGGGGGGGCTGCAGGGTGGGATAGCAGGTGGATATTGTATGTTAAAAAGGAAAAAAAAAATCTGAAAATGCAAGCATGACAATTCTTATTTTTTTCTATGCATTGTCTGATATTAAATGGTTGATAATCAATAATATATATATATTTTTTTAATGAAAAGAAACAAGCAGCCTGGTCACTTGTTGCTATGCAGAATTTATAGGAGGCCACCGAGGCCAATGAAAAAAATGAGCATTTGCAGGCCACGCCCTGTTGAATGGAAATAAAAGGGGTAGGCGCTGTTATTTGGACACAATCACGTGTTTAGAGTAGACACAGAAAAACATCAAGAACCAAGACACGTTTTACAGCGCCACCGTGTGGTTTAATTGTCAGAAAAATAATAGCACAGGGAACACAGTAGGGGTGCAGGTTTTGACACATTTCCGCCCTTGTGTGTTCAACGGCACAGGAGTAGAAGGGTTAGCTTACACAAAAATGTACAGGATAGCTTTAATGTCTGCGTGTGAACGGTAGCGTCTATGAACTCAGGTCATTACAGTTCCCCCCAGGGGAAAAAAGGGCCAATTAATTGGGGCATGGTGTCTATTATAACAAAGGAGCAGGGGAAGTACAATGTTGCCTTGGTTAACGCCATTCATCTGTTCCAGAAGGTCCGACTCAAACCAAAACGGACTCTAACCAAAGCAAATGTTCCCATAGAAAATAATGTCAATCCAATTCATCCATTCCAGATACCCAAAACATGTTTCTCTTTTGTGCGGTCCATGTATTTTCTAACATCGTGTATCGCTCTCTAGCGTAGCAAGACGCTGTTGCTCTAAAATGGGGCCCGCGGCCCACAATGCATTGTGCGATCACACGCAAGTGTCACGAGATTTCGTCTTCGCTGTGTGATCCAAGATGGCAGTGTAAACAAACCGGGCGGTATTTTGGATGCTAAACAAGCAGGCGAACGCAAGCCAAGGCAAAATTTTTGCAAAAATGTTTGATGTTAACCAAAAAATATGCTAACCAGGGCTGACGTTAACCGAGGTAACGCTGTACATACTCGTTTTGCAGTCCAGTCGCTTTTTCTGTATGAGTTATAAAATAAAGTGAGACCAACAGCACCATCTGCTGGCACGGGTGGGGCACGGCAGCCCTGCACACGAGGGGTGACTGGAGTTGGGCCCTTCCTTACCTGCATAGTCTGCTGCTTTTTCCTCGGTGGCAAAGCGCAGCGTCTCCTCGATGTGAGATCTGTCTCTGAGGACGGCGGTGAAATCTTCTTCTTCCTCTGCGGGAACAGTCACAGACACACCGCAGGCTGTTAATACGTCTTCAAGCTAGTCTTTCAAGCTAGTCTTTTCAAGTGACTGCTTGCACGGCGTAACAACGCCAGAGGTTTGGAATATTTTCTGCTTTCTGATTCAGTACGAGCGACATCCAGCTTTGACGGCTATCAAACGACTTAGATCACAGCTGTTAGTACGCTCAGCGCTTTATTTAGAAGGCAACCCCTGAAAATAAACAGACATTTGTTTGGCATCACAATGGGCTTTAGAGCCACCAGGATGAGAAGCAATGACGTCCAATCATCTTGGCTTTTCTCCTCCACATTTAGCCGCCAAGCACAGGTTGTCCCGCCTCTGACAAACGTGCTCGGGCGTGGAGCTGTGTGTATAGTTGGGAGGTGTGGAAGAGGAGGAAGGGTGGGAGATCCCCTAATAGAGCAGTTTCCACCATATTTACAGCACCTTTGTTAAAGATGATACAGCTGCAGCTGTGTAGGCATGGCATGGCATGGTCTGTGTGTGTGTGTGTGTGTGTGTGTGTGTGTGCGTGTGTGTGTGTGCGTGTGTGTGTGTGTGTGTATATGTGTGTGTTATAACCCAAATAATGCTGTTGCTATGTAAACACATGACAGACAGTTCATTAGGTACACCTGCACCACATACAAGACATTATTTTCATAGGGATTTATTGAACAATACTTTTATGCAGTAGTGGTGGTGTATGCAACTCTTATTGTCCGTATAATACCCTAACCCTAACCCCCACCCTATACCATTTGGATTGGATAACAAAGCTGTCCCTAACAATATGCACGTACACACAGTTAATCCCATATGGCCAAAGTAACAAGTGGCTATCACCAAGACCGTGAATGTCATTTTAAAAACATTTGCTACTTTCAGGGTTTTGGGTTTTTTTTTTTGCAAAACATACTTCAGTAAAATAATTAGGTGAAATAATTAGGTACATCATAAATTGGGTTAAAAAAATACTAAATTAGGTCAAATAAAGCTAAATAAACATACACATGCGAATACAACATAAGCAGAAATATTGCTGAAAAAAAATACGTCAGTAGTTTTGAAATGAGTGAGGGTGTTTTCGATGAACATGACCATGCACAAGAATTTGAAAAGCCCTTTCAAAGTCAAATATTTTGACTACATATACTTACATAATGTAAACTAATTAAGATTAGATGTCATTTAAAAATACACATGGAAATGATAAAACAAATAAACTAAATGGGGAAAAAATGACAACAATTTTGTTTTTAGGGAATGTGTATATATGAGCTACAAATTACCATAAAATAATAAATTAAACGATGATTAGTTTATTTTCATACTATACTGTAGAAGTCAAACGTTTCAGGACGCTCCAATTTCTGTGGAGGAAAAAGCTACAATTTTAAGTGTTAAAATGGTTTGTCTCTCTTCCATTCTTAATTCCCTTTTTTCTTGCCATTTTTTGGAGCATTTTGGTACTTTCTCCAGTACAATGCTGTTCAACTGATGTTCACAAGGGGATAGTACTACAGTGTTTTCCAACACTGTTTTTATGCAGACAGAGGAGGCAGTAAGTGCTCCAGAACTTGGAACACGCGCAGAAATGAGTTGCACCAACTGCCATTCCTGCAGAACAGCTTTAAACCATTTTGTGGGCTTTTTGTATCATATTTTTCAGTTTTGGGTAACCTTACGTTTTTTCTTAACCTTTTGCAGTTTTGCAGTTTTCAGTATTGTGCTGCACATTATCTCTGTTAAAAGGCTGTATTTAAAAAAAAGCACAATATAATTTAGATGTATTATATTTGATCATGAAAAATTGGACAAAATTTGCAAATACAACCATTCAAATGTTAAATTAGGATTTGTTTAGAATGCCACAAGTCTTTAGCTTCCTTGAGAAAACAAATTGAGTTTCCTGAAAGTATTGGGGGATATGCATTATTCACTCCGAAACTGCCTTGGGGATGAACCCTTCAGGCGCAAGTGTTCCATGTAAACAGTGTCCACGTAGAGTAGACCATTATAAACAGCAAAAAGCCTTTGATGCTGATGTGTAAACAACACAGTTTGTTCAACCCAAGCAGTAGATTGATCCATGTGCTTGTTTGCACGCCAATTCCATGATCTTGTCTTGGCTAATTAGGTTGTGAATGGCAGCAGCATGCATTGCCTGCATGACTAATAGACTCTGATGCCAGGCAGCACAATAACAAACTTGGAGCAGCGAAAGGCAAAGAAACGCTTTCATAGCAAACTTTGAAGTTGGCTGCAAAGTGAGGCTGACCGAAGCAAGTGTTGCTCGTCCTAGAAGGGCCATAGAGAAAATACTGTACTGTGTACCCCAACTGAGGCCCAAACAGCGTGGCTGCTGGTTGAGGAAGGACGCGGCAGTGCTGATTCTGCCTGAGTCAAGCTGCTAAAAATACGCCGGGCTTATATTTCTCTCAACACGGCGTGAGAACAAGAGAAACCAGAGCCAGGGACCAGAAGACAAGGAAAGAATGACTGCTAAAGCCACATCCAGTACTTAAAAGACAATACCACACAAACGACACCTGCAGCTTCCTCAGCAAGACACATGATCACCTTGGACTGTGCTCTAATTCACAATGTCCCAGCACATGTTGGAATTCATGTTTGCTCTCCGTGAACCTCAGCTCCCCAGTGCCGGCAGCACTTGTGCAGCCCCAGACCACCATGCTTGACAACAGTCAGCACCTCCAGGTGGACTCATTTTGCCAAGCGGACTCGTCCTCCACCGGCGTGAAGGCGTTAACACCTTCTGGCCTACTCCACGAGGCCCCGCAGGAGGCCGGCAAAGATCACAGAGGGCGTGTTGCTCGTGGACGCCGGGCCTTGCATCAGCGCACAAAATTAACCCTGCAGGCGCCAGGGGAGCTGAGGGCCCCAGGACCACGTGTTCGCCATGTGCTCCCGCTGAGGCCGTTGCCACACAACCACGCCTCCGTTTGGGGGAAACATTCCGGCAGGCATCGGCACATCCGGACGAAATGTTGAAAGCCCAGCAAGTCATGCCTCAACTTCACAACCACGGCCACGTTATGCAGGGATGAAGATCATTTTACTAGCATTCAGTCATGTAACTAGCACATAACATTTGCAGGCAAACCATAAAGACACAACACTAGTGTCCTTTACCACGTCTATACAATGCACACATCCAAATAATTGGCCTGATTCAGTCCAGAGCCTAATTTATGGCGCTAACAGGCTGACCAAAGTGACACTACATCGTTGCTGTGCTTCTTTTTCCTGCTTTGCTGTTTGTTGCTGGTGAATTTCATCGGGTAGAACTTCCTCAAAGCTTAATGAGCAGCAGACAAACGCAAACGGAAATAACACAAAAGCTTCATTATAAGGATTGCCAGGCAAGTTTAGTTACATATGTCCATTTTGCAATTGAATTACTGCTCTGTATGACATATAAAATACGAGAATTAACGCTATCTGCTAGATCTGGTGGGGCACTGCACCTCCTGGCCTTAATGCAAAGTTTGATTTAAAATTTGTTATAGATTTACAATAAATAAATATGCTAAAAATACTAAATGTAAACGTTAAACCCTTGAAAATCTGTACGCTTTATTACTCATTTAGGACTCCTTTTTGTTTTTTTTATTTAAATAACAACCATGTAACACTGTCAAATTCTCAAAAAAAAATGTAATGACAATTTTTAAAAATTTAAATAGATATTATTTAAAATAATGTAACAATGAATCTTTTATTATTTTTATATTTTATTTTATTTTTATATTTTACTTTTATATTTTAACATATTAAAAATCAACCATAAATGTATACTCTGTAGCGTACTACTTTTCTTTTATGTATGTCATTTGAAATTAAGTCCATTTCTTGTCATATAAAAACGGACAAGATCCCATTATTTCATGTTTAGAGGGCTCTATTAATGTTAAAAACAACGTAGAAGATGGTAAACAGGTTTACTATGTCTTACTTTCTCTTATTATGTCTACTATATTGGGCAATAGGAGTGTAAAGGTGACTATAGGGGTGTTATTTCATGTTTAGAGGGCTCTATTAATGTTAAAAACAACGTAGAAGATGGTAAACAGGTTTACTATGTCTTACTTTCTCTTATTATGTCTACTATATTGGGCAATAGGAGTGTAAAGGTGACTATAGGGGTGTTATTTCATGTTTAGAGGGCTCTATTAATGTTAAAAACAACGTAGAAGATGGTAAACAGGTTTACTATGTCTTACTTTCTCTTATTATGTCTACTATATTGGGCAATAGGAGTGTAAAGGTGACTATAGGGGTGTTATTTCATGTCTAGAGGGCTCTAATAACGTTAAAAAGCGTATTTAGAGGGTGGTAGACGGTTTTCTATCCTCTTAACTATGAAAATATTCCATTTCTCAATAAGGAATCCAACTATGTGGACACTCACTCATCACGGTCGGGTCTGGAAGCGATGAATGCGGTGAAGCGGGGACCAAAGAGAAAGTAAGCTCCCTGAAAGTGTTGCTAGCACACTAGATGGTAAGTGGTAGTCTTTGATGTTAATATAAAGCATTGTTATGCATGACATCAGTTTAACCCTCTAAAGAGAATCAGGTTGCACTCGTGCGCAGTGAAGTTAAATTGGACGACAGCAGAATTCCTCACCTCTGCGACTTTGTGCGAAATGAAGCCGGTACGAGTCTGCAGGTCTTTCTAAAAGGGAGAGTGTGTGAGAAAGAACGCTGGCACACGCTGGTTAGCGGATGGTAACAGGTGGCACGGCTCGTGGAGCTCCCCCATAGGTCAGAAATAGACCCACAATGGGTCAAAAGACGGACACGGGAGGTAGGGGGCAAGGGGGGGTTCCTATTTTAAGGGTTGTGACTCACTGACACGTCTGCTAAAAATGCAGTAAATATTACATTCACACATATTCCATGTTATACACGCTGTGAGGAGTCCTCCAAGGGCAAACACCCCTCAGGTGTTGACGTGATGTCCCTGCGCTCCGAGAGGACACGGGGTGTCCTTGCTAACTATGCCGCTCGTCTTTACGCCGCTATTTCTGCATCCTCATGTTTACTTGCTAGCTACACCGTCAGCAAAAAATGCCCATCTTGACGAGTGATGCCCCATGTGGTAAGAGATGGTATTATACAAGAAAAACCTGGTTGGGGGTGGGGCGTCACCCCCACCACCCCCATGCGCTACTGTGGTCATAGGGATGTCCCGCACACACTACATTCCACTAGAGGGGATCACGTGGAGATTCAGCACTTTTCTTTTTCCATTTTTGTTACGTAATCGCATCGACTCAGTTGGTGTGACGCACTAAACAAAATCACAAAAGCTCACAAAACCAACCCGTCTCTGGTTCCCATCCTTGCAGAGTGGATGAGTAGCATTTACACCACTACACAACCTTGGTATAAACCAAGAAACATTACCATAGCAACCTATATTTACACCTCTTTCAACATGGGCATGCAGCGTCGGGATTGTTGGGCTTTGTTGCTAGGCAGAGTTCACAGGGCTCAAGCCTAAGCGCCCCACAAGCAGCCACGGGAACACGGAAGGCCCGAAGAACATTCTTCCAAAAACAGCAATTTAAAAGTGGAATTATTTACACTCTCTTTGCAACTACTCTGTATTAAACGGTGGGGCACTGTATCCCTTGCCCCATACTACTGTGGCAGTACTACTGAAAGTACTACATTTCATTTCAAATATTTATATACGGTAAATGTCATACAAAAATAATCATATATGTATGTGTTTTAATCTAACAGAAAATAGATCTATAAAATCGATCTTTTATTATTATTTTTCTTACTTAAAGCTGCTGTATGTCACGGTTAGGCGCTGAGGTTCCGACATCCCGCAAGGCTTATATCCCACCCTCTTCCTGTTTAGAGCATGTAAGCTACGCCCCACGGAACACACGCATAGTTATGTTTGGTGTCAGCTAATGGTGGCGATTTGACAAAGTTTAGCTACTCAGGTTAGCTATCAGTTAGTGATGAGCCTATCCTAACAACAGCGCGTTAAGATGGCTTTTGGGTGTGTGCGCGTGCGTGCTACGGACATGTACGCAAATAGTGGACAGTGTGAGTGCCCAATCATCTTATTCGGGCCCAATGACCATTTTTACGCAGTTTAATTTTACTTTAACTTTGAATATTATTATTTATAAACATTTTTTTAAATGTGTCTACTGTTTAAAGTATATTTTATTGATTTATTTTAGACATGACATTTTAGGCATGGTTATTGTTTATGTGGCTCCAGCTCCTCACTCCCCTCAACAGGATAAGCGCTACAGAAATATGACTTAGGAATTATTTAACCATGTATCTGTTATTACTGCTATTTATTTTGTTGTGTGCTGCATTGTCAGGAATGGGGGGCATCTGCATGGGACACCTGCGCGGCCGTACGGCGCTGAGGGAAGGCCCCTCCTGCTTGGAGAATGCATGTCCCTACAAGGCCAAGGGCTGGGAATAAATTGCGATTGTGACGGTGCGGAGTGACAGCAGCTGCGCGGCGTATGGAAAGGCGAGCGCCGAGGCCGGGAGGAGGAACTGCGGTGTTGGGTTACAGGAGTGCCTTCCAATCTTAGACACCTGACGGCAGCCCGGAATAAAAAGGTCTGGCGGGGCGACGGGCTGGCCAGCTCAACGCCATCCCAAGGACGGACAAGGGTGACACGCGCCCCGGTCCGGGTCCCCGTCCTATTTGGGAGTGTGATGGGCTGGTGAGATATTCTCCTCCTATGGGATGTCATCTTGAGAAGGAAGCGGCCGTAAGCCTCGACATATCATCACACCGCCTAATTCACTTCACTTTTTAAAAATAACACACCACTCCAGTTTCATTATGAACTGATTTGAAGAGGGGGGTTGGTTGGGTGGGGGGGGCAATGATAGGCCCACTTAAGCCACTGGTGTCTCCATGACACGACTATTCGATCTGGAAGCTTCCACATCCAATCAAAGCATGAAAGCCTGTCCTCACATCACCATCAGCGCACATTTCAACCACAAAAACCGCCGACAACAAGTGTGTGTGTGTGTGTGTGTGTGTGTGTGTGTGTGTGTGTGTGTGTGTGTGTATCGTTGGTGGTTCTTACCTGCTGTGGCCTGCAAAAGCAGCAGGGAGACAAAACAGCAGACGGAGACGGTACCCTTCATGATGGCTGCCAGGAGACCTCTCATAGTGGCACACGCTATATATACCAAGGCGGGCAGAAGGTTAAAGGGCAGGCGGGGAGAGGAGGCGGGGCTTCAGCGTGCCAGTTGGTGCATGTGTGTTATTGTAGGTGTCACTGCATGCCAAAGAGAGCCTACGTGGACCAGCAGCTGACGCTTGGAGGTCACAGCTCACGCCTCCACGGTGAGCATCAGCTTTATTAGTAAAAAAAAAAAAAGTATTTGAATAGCAAGGAATATTACTCTCTATATGTACTCGATGTGAATACGTCAGGCCATCAAGTCAGGACATTTCAGGGAAAAAGCTGAAATAATCCAACAAAGTAGTTGTCATTTTAACACTCGCTCTACCAGAATTCTGCAACTACTACGTAGAATGACCGTAGCAGTCATTTTGACTCTTTGTATATAATTAGGATTATCATTGAAAAGATCTCAAAATAAATTGGTGGAATAGGTAAAAAACACATCAGGACACTAAATGAAAACTATAGTGATGGAGTGTTTGATTGAATTGACACAACAACACTTCTCTGCAATTACACGTGCAAACTCCAACTGCAACCATTTTCTCTGAAGCAAGGCTAAAGCCTCCATAGCTGTCACCTTCTTTCTACTTGGCATTTTTGTCTCTCTTGGGTTTAGAGTGACGCTATAGCTAGGTTTTAGCATCACAGAGCATAAAAAACAAACAGCCAACAGAGCAGGAGGAAGGGCGGGAAAAATGTAGCAAATAGTGAAATATGACACCCCCTGTAAAAAGCAGGCAGTCAATTTGACTGCTATGGTCATTCCAGGTAGTAACACTCAGATCTCTTTTGTGTTTTGAAATTTGAATGATAAAAGAATGTTAGAATAAAATATACACACATTTAGGAAAAGCCAGGGTCCTATGGGTACATAGGGTTTTTTTTTAACCAAGTTATGACATTGCAAATTTTGAAAACAGTCAAAATGACTGCCTTGGGAGGTCGAGTAAAAGACACGTAATTATTTGATGGCAAGTCACCCGTGACAGGAACTCCTCGCGTACGGCGGTTAATGGGGTCCAGACCCAACCGCAGCAGGATTCCTTATTTATAAACTCAATATTTTGGTAATATTCATATTTATTTGGAATATTTAAAACTTATTCATTATTAACTAATTCATAATATATTAAAAATTAATATATAACAAAAATGGAAAATAGTAATATACTAATATTCATAATTAAACTAATGAATACAGTATGTTTAAAAGACAAATAATATCACTATTAATAATTATTATTTTGTTTTAGTTGTCTTATTCAAACTTATGCTGTTCTTATTTGCTATAACCTGTTTTTACTCTTGTGAAGCACCTGGGACACCATTGGGATGTTGTAAGGTGCTACACAAATAAACTTTGATTTGATTTGATTTCAATAATATTAGTTCAAGCATAGAAAACCTGCTTACCGCTTTTTAACATTACTAGAGCCCTCTAGATATGAAATAACACCCCTATAGTCACCTTGGCACTCCTCTTTGCCAATGTAGTAGACATAATAGGAGAAATGAAGACATATCAGGCACACAAAAACAAAACAAAAAACAACCTTCTAAATACACTTTTTAACATTATGAGAGCCCTCTAGACATGAAATAACACCCCTATTGTCACTTCCTATTAGCCAATATAGTAGGCATAATAAGAGGAAATAAGACATAATATAGTTCCTTGTTTTACATTCTGTTTTGGCTATTCTCTCATCAAAGTAACACTCCTATTGCATACTGTGCATCTATTGGCCAGCGTAGAACACTGCATGTCACAGTGTGTCTTTCTGAATACCTTCAAATTGTCTTTTACTCTACTGAGACATTTTTATGCTTGAAAATGCTTCATTTAGGGGAAAAAATGTACAAAATTTGCCTCAATATGCATTTTTTGGACTAATAGGCCGTAGTCAGCCACAAAACAGTAATGGTTTATTCACTTATTTGAAAAAACCTCATAGAATGAAACCGCAAAATTTGAAGCACGATGTGGTAAAGGACAACTTTATACTTTTTCAGTAGGTCATTTTTCCACTACATTTTTTATTTTTTGTGTGTGTAAAGTGCTGCTACATTCTTGTGAGGTTGAATATGGATGTTACACTGTGTGTGCGTGTGTGTGTGTGTGTGTGTGTAAGAGAGGAGGACAGTGAGGGGGTACGTGTGGAAGACGGGGACCCCTGAGTCAACCCAAAATCCCTGACACAGCTCACAGAAGGCGGATTAGCTTTTTATCAGACAGCAGCAGAAACCCTGTAATCTCTGCACTCCTCAAGGAATCAGCATCTCAACTTCAAATAATCCCACACTTTCTCACCGCAGCGCGTCCCCGATGCACCACTTCCTTGTCCAAAACCACTAAGCATCTTCACTTTGGCGAGGAAGGACACGTCGGATCCAGCCGTGCCGTACCGTGACGCCCCCGTCAGCGGACACACGTATACAAATATTTACATTAAAAAGTTGGAATTTTTATAATTAATTTTAAATATAAATTTTTTTATGTTACAAAAAAAGCAGCAACTTTTGCGTGGTCATTTTATGAGAAAAGTGAAAAGAGGATGTTGTGAGATGTGGTAATATTACTAACTAATTGTACACATTTCATTGGATCATTTGATTTGATATATGAAGAATGGTTCATCATTCAGAAAACTTCCAGAATTCCAGACTGAGGTTGTTTTCATTTTTCATTTTTACGAGAAAGCTGTAAGTATCCCCCCAAAAAATACATTTTACTAATAAAATCCCGACATTTCAAATTTTACCATTTGCCATTTTTATGAGAAAGTTGAAACATTTTGCGAGAAGTTGTAGCAGATGTAATTTCACCAGAACATTGCCGTCATTCCAGAAGAAACATCAGAATTCTTCTCATTTTAAGAGAGAGCCACAAAATAAAGTTGTGATTTCACCAGAAAAGTGGAAATTGTAGCAATTCTACAAGAAAAAGTAGGAATTTTATGAGGTAAAAAAAGAAAAAAAAGAGTTGTACTAGTCATGGTCATTAACAGACAAGTCAAAATGGCAAGAGGAGGTTGCAATTTACCTTTTCATAGCTGTAATTTTCTGAAAATAAGTCATTTTATGACAAAAAAATGATGACTATTGACCAGAAGACAGAATATTTGTGGTTTTAACATTTCCAGAAGCCGTTGATCTATTGAAGAGTTGTCATTGTGTTCCAGATTGAGGGTGTTTTAATTTGATGAGGTTATTTTAATGCTTCATTTTATAAGAAAGCTGTAATACGACAAAATTAAAACCTGTAATTTTACCAGGAAAAAAAAACAAGATTTCGAATTCTCCAGGAATTTGCCAGTTTAAATACCATCTTACACAAACTGTGAATTGTTCAAGAAGTCGTAGTAGTCGTCATTTTAAGATGTAATCCTAAAAGAAAAATCTAAATGACTGTAACTTGAAGAGAAAATGACAAAATAAAAGTGGAAATTGTAGCAATTTTACAAGAAAAAGTAAGAATTTTACGAGGAAAAAAAAAGATAGTCGGAACTTTACAAGACAAGTCAACATGGTCATAAAAAGCTACAAAAATGTACATTTTCACAGCTGTAATTCTACTAAACAAGAAATATTCTTAGTTTTGACATGATGAGAAGTTGATCTATTTATTATTTTAACAGAAAGGTTGTTAGTGTAATTTTACCAGACTCTTTCGTCATATACAGTACATACAGTCATGGAAAAATGATGAGAGCACCCTTGTTTCTTAGGTTCTTGTTCATTTGAATGCCTGATACAACTAAAGCTACCTTTGCTTGGACAAATAAAACAATGGCAACAAAAATAGCTCTGTAACTGTAAGAGTCGCATGTTTTGGCAGTACAATGCTAGAGCTATTCATGTAAGGACTTACGAGATTGTGGTTCTTATGGAGAAAAGCAGGGAAGTTGCTCGACGTCAGCTCTTAAATGCAACTCTTATGAGCTACTGTATATTTGGTATCATCCTATTTGTCCAAACAGATGTACCTTGACTTGCAGCAGGCATTACAATGGATCAATCGACTGACTTTTTTCCATGACTGTAGAAATTAGGGATGCTCCGATCAGGGTTTTATTTCATTGATGAGTGCTATTGGCCAGGGGTGCCAGATTAATTCAACAAGTCAGAAGAGTTCCGAGGTCCCTTGACTGCCAGGTCATTACTAATAAAATTAGCAATGAATTAATGGGGAGGGACGTGATTTTTTTTCATGGGTCCCAGAATTCCTGGCTGCACCCTTGCTACTGGCTATACAGTATGAGATGAAAAAAGGAAGCATAAAAATCACCTTCATTTTGACAAAAACATATTGGACTTACTTCTTGAAGACAACGTATATCACCGGTGAAACTTCCAGAGGGTGAGACGCCTTCTTTAAGGAGACTTTGGTGTCTTCCACGGCTTCCAAAGGCAGCTCATCAATTATTATCTGTGGGCTTATTAGCTTAGCATTCTGACTGTCACACACATACGAGTGAGTGTTAGCCACATGACCGCGAGCCTCCGAAACGAAAAAAAGTGTTGTTCTTCAAATGCTGTATCAAATAAAGCTTTTGAGCGTGCTACCCCCGCCAGGTATCTTTGGTGGCATGTGTTAGCAGCTGGGTTCCCACACGGCAGACATGATGGCTTAGTTTGACAAAGACGTTAGTTAGGTGAGGACACTCTACTACCACAATGGTGCTAGCAACAGCTGATCGGCTTTCAAGATCGGCGTTGACGGCGTTTATCGGCATATGCCGATCACACCATTTTTTTTATGGAAGTCAGCCGATACTGATCAGTGGTCGATCGATCGGAGCACCCCTATATAAGATATAGAAATATATTTTTTAATTGTGTGAACATGCAAAGTGAAAGTTGCCAGTAGGAAAGGATGCCCCTTACTGTCCTGTGTGGCTATGTAGTGAATGGGAGGTGGGGGGCGTCTATTAATCGTGTATATAATAAGTGTGTGACATGATGACGATACACACATGTAAAAAAAAAACAAAGTACAAACTTTATTCGTCTGTCTTTACAAAGGCACAAGCCTCTTTATCCCCCAAACATTTCTCATACAAAAAATAGCTTTTGATGACAATGAGGGTGCAGGGCAGGAGGGAGGGGGGGACAGACTAACAAAAATGGGGATGGGGGGTGTAAAAGATGAGAAAGGGTTGTATATGAAAAAGTTATGACATAATCTCAAGAGTGGTGCCTGTTCTTGAACAAGAACGCGTCAGGCTCCAGCAGAATAAGTGCTTGGAAATGAATAAAAACAGGATGTTTTTACTAATCCATCTTTCCAAATGAGGCCCCCATTCAGTGCATGTGAGGCCAATGATTTCTTGTTGGTTTTTAAAGGAAAAGTGCACTTTTTTTTCTCCCATCATCCAAAATCCTTAAGTGAGACATGAACACACACGTCTCTCTTCTCTGCGCCTTCTTCATGTAAAACAGACACAAAGAGGCAGCTCATTAACGCACCGAGCCCACCGAAAGAGCCCTCAATCCACATAGAAAAGTTTTCAGGTCAAAAGGGTAAAGCATTCTAGGGTTGCATCCACATGGAAACGGCCTTCTGGGTGCCTTCTAGGTTGGGATTTTTTTCTCCCTTAATAATAAAACGTTTCATTTAAAAACTGCATTTTGTGTTCAGTTGTGTTGTGTGACTAATATTTCATTTGTTTGATGATCTGAAACATTTAAGTGTGACAAACGTACAAAACAGAAATTGGGACGGGGGCAAACACTTTTTCACACCACTGTATATGCGACCTGACCGTTCCGACTGCAGCAGATCGGATACGTACCGGATTTACAGCTACATATGGACGAGTTGGAGAAGCGGCATAGAAAATGGATGGATGGAATTGTACTGGTCACACTGACATGACAAATCCGATACATGTCAAATATGAGCAAAAAAATATCACAATTGACCTGCAGCGTGAACGTAGCCTTATACGGTTTATTTTATGAGCTATGCTATGATTTGAAATGCACAACTTTATCAAAGTTACCCCACCTTAGGTGTATTTGCGCAAGGTATCAGTAACAGTATCGCTGATACCAGCCTGAATGTTACTCAGGATCGAATCGGAAAAGAAATCAGCGGTATGGCACATCACCACTCGGTAGTAGCGTGAGGTGTTTCTCCCTTTAGAACACACAGCAGAGAGAAGGACGCGTGTGGATGAGGGGGAATTCCAAAAAAAGTGCACTTTTCCTTTTTTTTGCTTTTTTTTTTAAAGGGCTTTCAAGTAAATAAAAGGAAAAGATGCATTTTTGTAAAGCGCCATCTAGTGAAGAGTTTGTGCTATTACAGCAAATATCTGCGAGGAATGATGCAGGAAGTGTTTGTGACTGACGTGGAATGTTTGTGCACGAGCTTGGCGGTGACGCAACACCAGAAGCAGGATTGGGAATAATTCAATTAACGCTTTATGATTGAGCAAACGCGATAGTGTGTCAGCGGCGGCGTACTTGGGAGGCGTTGTGATGCCACTGCAGACTTCCAGAGTCTCAGCCGCACCACTAAGCTAAATGCTAAGAGGTGTGGGTGGGTGGGCACTAATTAGCTTAACTAAGAAGCCTTTGTGTCCGTGTGTGTGTGTGTGTGTGTGTGTGTGTGTGTGTGCTGGGAACCCAGCCCAGCAGTAACGGCAACACAAGCAGGAGACCAACGGGTTAAGAGCGTTCTCTCCGCTACGAGAGAAAGAAGAGTGGAAACGGCGGCAATGATGGGTCACAGTGTGGAAATAAAAGGGGCGTGGCCACGCTGTAGGGCCTCATTTTGCTTGAGCGCAGCCCCCAGTGGAGAAGATGTACAGCTTGATGAGTAACATCCAGTATGGGAGTATTTCCGTGGTGTAGCTGCTCTAGTAAGCTTTCTACAAGACCAACAAGTGTGTAGATAAGCTGCATGGATTAGGAGTATCATGGTACTATACTTGGATGTACTTGCTTTAAAATAAAATAAACAAAAAACCGAGTGCTTCACTGTGTCTACCAGCCCTATAAAAGTCTCTTGTGTTGCGGGTGTGGGCGAGCGCGTGGACTCATGGCAGTGAGCGGTCGCCGGGCTCGTCGCTGTCGGCGAGGACGCGTCCCGAGGAGACGATGACCGCCCGGCGCTGCTCCTCCTCGCAGCCTTTCCCCTGGGTGCCCTCGATGTGCTGGATCGCCTGGAAGTCACCAACACAGATAAGGAGCGAGCACGTGAGGGGAGTTGCCATGGCGCCCTCTAGTGTTCACGTTTGTCACTGCATGTAAATGTCAGACAAGGAAGACTGACGGCCGTGTCGTTTCTATCAGGGGTGTCAAAGGATGCGGGGGCTACTTTGATATATTTTATGTATATAGTTTTGTTAAAAAAATACATTATTTATTTATTTATTTAATAGTTATTAGTAGAGATTAGTAGAGATCTTTTTTTCAAACCAATACCGATAACTTTATGCTTCTCAGGACCGATATGGTAGCGATCGCCGATAACTTTTTTTAAAATTTAGATTTAACTATAGTTTGTGTACACAGAAGGACTCGAGCAAATTATGATTTGACCAACTATCATTACTACCATTACTATAGTACTGCTACCACATCACTACTATCAGGGGAACCAGTACAGAGGGGAGGGAGCCACCTGCTGTGCCCAGCAAGGCGCACTGTATTGGGGCACACGCTCAGAGCAGCCAATGTGCCGCTCCGGAGGTCAGGAGAAGCGGAGATGGAGGGGGGAGGAGTCACCTGGCCTGGCCCAGCAAGGTGCGCTGTGATCGGGCACACGCTCCGAGCCGCCGGTATGACGCCACGGAGGTCTCTGGCAAAACTTTAGCACTTTTTAAACGCCACGGCGATGGCATTTCAGGTGGCTGATGAGGTTTTTTGTGTGCTCGAATGGTTCGTTCCCCCCCCCTCCCCATCATTCGATCATTTGGTACGACTAGCATGCAAACTGTCTTCCTTGGGAAGTGAATGTTTCTAAGTGAGCTCAGGGAAAGTTCTGACAGGCTGTTAACGTCACAGGCAGGAGAAAAAAGGAGTGCTTGATTTCCTCACTCACACCGCACGGGTAATCTCGCCTCATTGGATTGTTTTTAAAATTTTTGGTTATCTGAGCTATTTTTAATGTTATCGGATTTATCGGTATGACATCAGAATAGCCTAATATCGGTCCAGTAATAATATAATATACCTAATATCGTGCACCTTTAGTTATTAGTATCAACTCTAATCAACTAGTATCAACAACTTTGCTCTATTTTTCCCCATTTTTGCTGTTTTTTTTTTGGTTTCATTTTGTTACTACAATGCGCCGCAGGCTGCAAATGGCCCCCTTCAAAAGTTGAGTGCGTCTGCAGACCGATACCGCCACCTACAGGTGTTGTATGGGTACTGCTTGAACGAATAAAGCCTTTAATAAGACATTTTCACCCCACAGCTTGTTTTTTTCTTTAAATTGGCCCTCACTTCATTTTTTAGTGAGCTATATTATGAGATATTACACTAATTTACTTTGTCACCTACGACACAAAGCTAAGCTTAGCTTATATTCATCTAGCGTATTTTCCAGACTACAAGTCATACTTTTTTTCTTCATAGTTTGGCAGGTCCTGCGGCTCATCTATGAAAATATACAGTATATCATTCCGTGTGTGCTGCCGTTAAGTTAAATTGGGCTGGTTGGTCTGTTGGCGACACCTAGTTGCCGCAAAAATGAATTGAGTTGCGCTTGTGACAAGGTGCAGAGCATACCGGACGCTTTCTGTGACGGAAAAATACGCTTCTGCGTTGGAGACAATGTGCCTGTAAGTCATGTGCTATGAGATAAATCCATAGGTCACATGTATTGCTCATGTGCTACTGAGCAGCCAGACACTTTCGCTTCTGTCTAAACAAGTTCCTGTTCTATGGCTATCATCACACTTTCCCTCTTTGCCAGGGCGTTGCCGTCTTACTTGAACGATGGTGTCCAGGTTCTGTCGGGACGTGGAGACGGTGTTGATGACAGACGCCGGGCCCATGGTGACCACGGTGACGTGATGGGGCTGCGGAGGTTGGGCGGGCGCGGGGACGATGACGGTGGTGTGGTGTGTGGGGGCGGGAGGGGTCGCCGGGGGGAACACCTGGAAGGGAGGACCTTTGTGTTCAAGTTGCAACTGCAAATGCAAAGAAAGATACGTTCGTGTTTGGAGGATAATTGTGTTCTTTTCATTTCAGATGCAAGTGGAACCCCCCCTCCCCCCTTCTAGATCAGCGGTCGTGGTTCTCAACGGGTGGCTCGCAGACAGCAAAGCATAAATGACATTAAAATATGTCAAATACAGCCTATGTTTGAGATGTTTTCATTTTAAAGCTAAAATTGAGCAATATTTGAGTATCTTCCTGTGTGGTTGACAGTATATTCATTGCGCAGTTCTTCATCAAATATGTGATTTTGTGGTCTTATTTAGTGTAGTTTTGGTATTTGACTTCAACGTATGCATTCTTTGTATGCATGCAGTCATGCTCTTCCTCATTTTCTTGACAAAATGCCTTCACATACAAGTATTCCTCTAAAATGCAGGTTGGACATGTCATTGTTATGCGTCCTAAAAGATCACACTGGCCATAAAAAAACCCAAATACATTAGTTTGGTTTGACTGAAATAAAAGCATAAATAAATCAAATAGATACATAAATAAAACCATAACAAAAAACATATTTTTAAAAATGACTTAAAATTGTAAACAAAAAAAATTATTAAAATAAATAAAACTAACGTAAGTGTAAAAAAATAATTAAAAATACAAAAATACAAATGGCTTTAATAAAAGTGTAAAAAAATGACTTAAATAAAACTGCAGAAAAATAAATAAATACAAATAAAAGTGTAAAAAAAAAGAATTAAATTAAACTGTAAAAAAATAAATACAAATAAGCAAAAATAAAAGTGACTTAAATAAAAGTGTAGAAAAATGAATTAAATAAAAAAAAACAAAAGTGTACAAAAATTAAAAAAAAAAACTTAAATAAAAGTGTACAAAATTTATAAAAAAGATTTACATAAAAGTGTGAAAAACATAAAAAAGTACTTAAATAAGTGTAAAAAAAAATATCCTTGCAGTCATTGTAAAACGTTCATCACTGACCCCCTTTCAGGTCACAACACATATTTTCTATTGGATTTAGGTCTGGGCTCTCATTGCAGGCATTTTCTCCTAGTGAAGCCATTACTTCGGTACGTCTGATGCATGCTCTCCAGCAGAATTTTGGATCCGGCTATTGGCTTTCATTCCATGGTGCGCGCTCGCGACAGCTGAGTGTGTGCCTCTCACACAGTGTACCTGTGGGCTGTGAGCAGGTGTGCGGTCCCTTTCCAGCTGCTTATGTTGCTGCGTTTGGGTCTGCTGCTCCTGGACCTGCTGGGCCAGAGCCTTCAGTTTCTCCGGGTACAACTGAGCGTCCATGGAGCGTATCTGGCGAGCACAGGCATGTAAAAAAAAAATATATATATATATATATATATATATATATATATATATATATATATATATATAATGATTAGAATTTGTAATCAGATGAATCCTGGTTTTCAAATGAATAACTCCATCACCATGTCACACTGTGTCACCTTGTATTACCTTATCACATGACCTCACCATCTTGCCATGTATTTTAAACTAGCAAAGAGTACATTTGGAATACAGGAAGTGAACAAATGTATTGAAATTGATGTGAAACGGATGGGGGGAGGATAGGATTAAACAAACAAAAAATAAAATCCAACTGCATGCAGTACAGATTTTACATTCATTCAGCAAGAAAAATTGTCAGTTTTATTTTATTAATATAAAAAATATTTAAAAAATAAATGAATAAGATTAAAATATATAAAAAATGTCTTCAAATACTAAAAATAATACACAACATTTTTGCAGGCCACAAAGAGCATAGAAAACCTGTTTGCAACCTGCTAAATATGGTTTTTAACATGATTAGAGCCCTCCAGACATGAAATAACACCCCTATAGCCACATTTACACTCCTGTTACCCAATATAGTAGACATAATAAGAGAAAATAAGACATACGGTACATATAATGTGTATATGTCACCTGCTCTTCCAGCATCATCCTGATGGAGCGCTCTTTCTCCAGCTGCTGCCTCAGCTCGATCATCTCCCTCTTCAGGTCGTCTGTTTTCTCCTCCTCCAGGATGTCAGGCGAGCCGATGCCTTCGTCCTTCTCCTCCACGCGCCGCCGCTTTGGGGAGGAGCCGCTCAACTCCTGTGGAGAAGCACGCATCATCAGCTTCAAGGAGGGTTTTTTTCCTCCATGCGTTTCTCCGTTTACTTGTATGATCCGCTTGAGTTGATTGTTTTGCTGCAGCAGCCGCGTCTTCTCCTGCTCCAAAGCGAAAATGTACTCTGACGTTTGTTGCAAGATGGCCGCCTGAGAAGAAGACAAAAAGGATGAGACGGGCGCCACAACTCCTGCCGCGTTTCAACTTCGCCCCACCTTGCTGAGCTTCTCCCCGTCGCTGTGCGGGATGAGCGTTTTGAGCGACTGGAAGCCGGCATTGATGCTCTGCATGCGCCGCCGCTCGTTGCTGTTGGCGATCTCCCGACGAATCCGCCGCTCTTGGTCGCGGGCGGTTTCTGGGGTCAGAGGAATGTTGGCCAGGCTGAGGGAGAAAGGAAGGGGCACATCAGCCCGAGACAAAAAAAAAAGGTCAGAGGGACGCCGCTTCCTTTGGAACAAACATGTTAAAAGAAGCTGGCGTTCGAATTTACTACTTTATACTCCAGATTAGAAATCTCACTTTTTTTCATAGTTTCTGAGACTTATCAAACTAGAAAAGCACTAAGAGAGCGCAGACCTCCGCCAAGCGCCATAGTTGCCCCCATATTGTGATTTACACCATAAATATTAGTACCACATTTATTTTATATACATATCTCGATTCCTTGACCATGAAAACATACCATGCAAGGGTTTTAATGACTTATAGAATGCTAACAATGCTAACATTAGCATGCTAAGACCTAGCAAAATAGCGCTGTGTTTATATAAAGTGCCGACCTGAAAGTGCTAAAAATGTCTGTATAATTAACGTTAGCATGTTAACATTAGCATGCTAACACCTATCATGATAGCATTAAGTGTCTGCTTAAGTTCATATTCATGAAAATCATAAAAAACGCTAGCAATGCTAACGTTTCTAACTTCAAGTTATTTTGAACACAAAGATAAATGCCGGCAAACTCGCTTGGCTTGGCGGAGCTAATTATACAGTCCATACAGTCTATGATTTCATCCCCATAATATTTGGACTTCCTTTCCATGATTAGAAGTGTTTCCCCAACATAATTGTCCCAAAAATTACAACTTTATTTTGTTTACTTTGTTTCTAATAATATTTCGGGGTTTCTTGTAATGTGTTTTTTCTTTAATATTTCAACTCTCTGCTAGTAAAATGACATTATTTCCCCTTATAATATTACTTAATTATGACCTTCTCTCTCTAGAGTTCAGCTTTTTGCTCTTAACAAACCGAATGACACAGAGCACACGGACGCTTTTTGTTCCAGAATACGTTGTAACGGTGTGCCATCCTCGGCTGTATCTAGCTGGGTATTCCAGCAGGGAGCCTCTGTGGCCAGGCAGGCTCTTATCTGCAGCGCCTCAGCCTCCTCACTGCAAACACTGGCAACAATTGTGCACACACGTTAGCATCGCGCCGTGCACGCCCAACAAAAGCATGCAAATGCCCAAATATGATGAGCAAGAGGACATGAGGGGTTTATTTTAACAATATTATGTTCATTGATAAGACACGCATTTTGCTCTGTTCGATTTTAAATATAATAAAAGTCACCTTTCGTGATGCACTGACGTCTGACACGCAACTTAGAACACCGCAGTAAGCTATTTTTTTATACAGCTGCCGAATTTTAGATGGTGTACCTAATAAAATGTTTAAGTACGAAGCATCACGTGGTCTCTTGAACGAAACAAAACAATGCCATTCGGTATAAAAATGTCGTGAGTAGTTAATTCGATATTCATTGGGCTCCCACTGGGGTAGAATTTCTGCATATTTTTTAACGTTCTAGCTTTGAATAGTGTCATTTCTGCATTACATTAGACGACATTGGAACTTAGGACTACATTTCCCATGATGCCCCGCTTGAGGACTGAGTCGCGACATCAGATTCCTCCGCCTCCCTCTCCAAGCAAGGCAGCGGATGTATACACACCCCCTCCTTAATAACGCCACCATTTCTGCCCCTTGTTGAGCCAAAATGTTTGAATTCGCAGACAGGCTTGCTAAAGAGCTCTCTCGGGGGGGGAAATCGAAACATCTCCACTGCCAACTGTCGTCTTTCCACGCCCCCCACCTTCCCAGCGCCGTCACCGTGCTCCGGGCAGACTTTTTGGCGTCCCCCCGCCATTACAACAATGCGGCAGGCAGCATGGCAGCGCTGAAAAGACGCAGTGGAGGCGCCTCGACTTGACGGGAGAAGTCACGCCGAAACACGGCCACAACTCCCAGCGCGTCGTCGGCGCCTCGCTTGGCGGACAAACCAGTCATATTTTTTTCAACGTCGCAAACACGGCGTCATAAACAGGAAAAGAGACGCCAAACCCCCTCGTCGGTTCATGCCAGAGGAGCCACAAGCATGGCCGCACTTCCCTACTACAACTTAGCACCACACGCGGCCAGACACCCCCAATAAAAGACAAATCCCCACTGCTAGGCGACACATCGCCAAAATGCAGCACATTTGGGGTGATTTGAGGATAAATAGAGCGAGTGCGCGCTCCACGGCGGAGGAGCAGCAGCAAGCAGCGTGCCGTGTGTGTGCGCAGGGAACCACGTGGTTTGTGTTTGTTAGCCACAAAATTCAAACATTTCACAGCAAAATGTTGCAAATATCAGGCCGAAATGTGTCTTAGCTCGCATTTAGCACCCAGCGTGCTGTTTTGAAGCCCCGCAGATGGGTCGTGCTCACAATAACAGATCGCCTCAAGCATACGCGTTACCTCACATGTGTGACTTACGGTAATAGATAATAGCAATAATACAAATAACGCACAAGCACAATACACACCTACAAAGACCACCGATCACTTCTTTCTCCGTCTTCCTGAAGTGTTGCAAAGAGGGCACCTTCTGAGCTGGTACCATGAAATACTCCATGCTCACGGCTGACTCTCCAGTTTGGTACCCCCTCTCCTCCCGGTCCTCCCCTTTCTTCAGAAATAGTTGATGGATGATAATATAAGAAGCACAAACGCAGTGCGTTCAAATGCCAGCCAAAGGTGATGGAAGGAAAAGAATCCCTGGCTTAGGAGGAATGTAGTTAGAGTTGTAATGTTACTCCACTTCCAGCTGATGGGGTTCCCTCGTTGTGTGTGGCGCTCTACCTCGCTCCTTCCCAGCCCCTCCCCTTTTTGCTTTCTCCCTCTGCATGGCCCTCTGTGTGTGTGTGTGTGTGTGTGTGTGTGTGTGCAGCTGATCGGGTGGCTTTCAAGGCGGGAAACAGCTGGTCGGAGTCACACTGCACTACCAAAAGCCTCCTTCCGCAGAGACGGAGGCACTGCATGTAAACAAAGCACTATATGCTGCACGAGCTCAACACTCCTTGCTCAGCCTTTAATGCTCTTTTTACCACAAGTACTGTAGTATTTGGTCCATCAGGAAAATAAAACATTGATAATGAAGAATGAAGTCATACTTTTGCAGAAAATGTATTTTTTGCAGAGGGAAAAAAGGCTTTGTCAATGAAAAAATAAAGTGAAAATTAGGAAGAAAACGTCTTGTTAGGCCGTTCAGGTGCTTGTACTGCAGAAACGAATGAGCTTTTCCAAAATATACAACAATAAAGCAGAATCTTAATCTTGACACATTTTCCATTTTAATAATGGCATATTCCTAAAAAAAGTTGTTTTTCCAGAAACATTTCATTATAAATGAACGAATAGTTACTAAAATATTTGTATATTATTTTAAATATCAATTATATAAATGACTTTATTCTCATGAAATTATAACTTTTTCCCCAACCTAATTTTCTAAAAAAGACATTTTGTTTTGTTTGTTTCTTCTATTACTCTCTTCCATTGTTCTTTAATATTTCAACTCTATGCTACTAAGTTGATTGTCGTAAAACCGAGATTTTTTTTCACATTAGAGTAAAACTTTTTTCTCTTAATATTTTTATTTTACTCTCATAAAATTGCAGCTATTTTTTCCATGTCTGCTGTTTTTTCCCCATTTTCAACTACTACAACTTTCTTCTGGTAATTTTTTACCTTGAAATTATGACTTTTTTTCTCCCATAACATTTCGATTTTATTCTGTTAAGATTATAGCTTTCTACCTGACCTTATTTTCTAAAAATGACATGATTTTGTTTTGTTTGTTTCTTTATAATATTACTAACTAATTAATATCAGCTCTATGCTACTCAAAGGTCGTCATTTTTCCTCATATTACAAGTTTGTCATAAAACAGATTTTTCTCTTGTGATAATACAACTTTTTTCTCTTAATATTTTCATTTTATTTTCGTCAAA